>NW_025388360.1:0-12122 GCF_016433145.1 Gracilinanus agilis | reverse complement strand
ATGCTCTCTTCCTCTCCTTCTTATAATAGTATTTGTCCCCTCTCCCTCCCATGCCCTCTTTGTGTGTAATAGAATATCCTATTTTCTTATTCACTCAAGTTTCTCTTGGTGTCCCCTGCTATTCTCCCCCTTTTTCCCATCCCCCATGCCATCTTAGATTATTTAGTGTTCCACCCTCACCCTGTTAATTATTCTTCTGATTACTATAATAGTGAATATTATAATAGTGAATAGAGTTCACTACAGAGAATTAAACATAACATTTCTCTACATAGGAATACAGATAATTAGGCTTTAGTTCCTGGCTGTGTCTGCCTCCACCCACAGCTCCACAGTGCCTGCGCTCTGCGCCCAGCGTCCTGCTCCCGCGCTCAGATTTCGCGTGCGTTTTTTGGCTTAATGGGGTCCTAAGTCTTGTTGCTCTCGGGAACAGGTCCCGGAGCTGCCAATGACTCGATGAGTGCCCCAAACTTGCTCTATTTCTTTTTAGCTGGCTTCGTAGATATAGATGTGTGTGGAGGGGGTGGGGGTAGGGTGGTTGCTCAGCCTGCGATTTCGTGAGGGCTGTTTCACCCCTTTATAGCATGGAAATGCCTCGATTCCACGTACCTTCCACGCTGTGCCCTGTTGTGGGGGTTCCTCCGTTCGTCTGGACTTGTTTTTATGTCCCCTTGAGGAGTTTTGTGTGTTTTGGTCAGGAGAGGTTAAGAGCTGCTTCTTACTCTGCCGCCATCTTAACCCGGAACTCTGCACTCTACTCTCTCTCATTTATTTTTAATCTCTCCCTGCTCACTGGCTGCTTCCCTATTGCCTACAAACACGCCCATGCCTTCCTCACCTTTGAAAAATCCTCACCTGCTCCCCCATCCCCACCACCTGTCATTGGAGCTCTCTCCTTCATCTTGAGAAAGTTGCCTACAATCCTTCCTCTCTGCTCATTCTCTCTTTCATTCTCTGTAGTTCAGCTTCTGACCTCATTATTCAATTGAAACTCTTCTTTCCAATGCTATTAATGAGCTCCCCAACCTTTGATTTCCTTCTCATCCTTCTTGAGCCCTCTGTAGCCTTTGATGCTGTCCATCAACTTCTTCTCCTTGATGCCTGTGTTCTTTTGATGCTTTGGGGTATCGTGACTCTTCTCTTACCTATCCGACCACTCCTTCTTTGACTCCTTTACCAGATCTTTGCCCACTTCAAGCCTGTGAATCACACACACACACACACACACACACACACACACACACACACACACACANTGAATCACACACACACACACACACACACACACACACACACACACACACACACACACAGGCGTGCACCAAAGCTCTGTCCTAGGTCCTGTTTCCTTTTTTCTCTCTATTTATCATGTCCCTTGGTGATCTCCCCAGCTCCCATGGTTTCAATAATCATCCCGATGGAGATACTCCTCAGATAGATTTATCCACTCCTCATCTCTGGCTCTTTTCCAGCTGCTTTTTAGACATACCAAACTTTTTAGACAAACCAAATTCTAATTGAGAATGTCCAAAACGGAATTCATTTTCTTTCCCTCCTTGGAATTTACCTTTTAGTGTAGAAGATATCACCAGTCTCCCAGTAAATCAAGCTGTCGCCCTCAACTCCTCCCTTTCCATCCTCCCCCACCCAACTAACAGTCCATAGGCAAATCCTTTAATTTTCATCAACACAGCCTGACTCTTCTTTGGCATTCCCCCCACTTTGTAGTAGACCCTCATCACCTCATGTCTGGACTATTGCGATAGCTGCAATAGTCTTCCTGCCTAGGTCTCTCCCTGCTCTATTCAACTACCAATGGAAGCCTCTTCAAATTTCGTTCTGTAAAAGTGAAATTTGGGGAATGCCATCTAAAAATGTATATATTTCTATGGACAGGGGAAATGTATCAAAACTACATTTCCCGTGATCCAACATGGTCCAACTGGTTTCCGTTTCCGGGTCTTTGGGCTTGGGGAGGCCGATGTCTTGACGCAGGGAAGAGTTTAAATCTCCTGGGTTAGGAGGGAGTGGCCTCTTTGCCAGTAGGCTCTTTGCCAGTAGGCTCTCTTGGGCAGCAGACTGGAGACAGTAATGGAGGCGGCAGTTTTGAATGCTTACAAGCGCGTGGTCTAAGAACTTATCTATCAGCATGGCTTTAATTAAATTACTAATTTATATATTTATACCAGCCTTTATCATTTTTAATATTAATAGTTCTGACCATATCACCTCCCTCTGCTGGCTCTGCTATCTCCAGGACAAATCTCCAGTCCTGTTTGGCTTTTTGAGCCCTTCATAAGCTCAGCCGTTCCCTGCTTCATCAGTCTTCTTATTCCTTCTCCTCTTCGTGTCCCTTTGTTCCAGTGGCATGAAGGGTATTCCATTTCTGGACATGGAGCATTTTTGCTGCTTCGGTCTCTTGCCCTGAAACACTTTCTTTCCTCATCTACCTCTTGGCATCCTTCAAGCCTTGGCCCAAGTCTCACCTTTTGAGAGCTCTTATCCCCGTCTCACTTCATCTTCATGCCTTCCCTCTGAGATGATCTTTGATGTGTCCTGTGTGGAGCTCCCTTATACAAAGTCGTTTAAGTGTGTCTCTTCCAAGAGGTTTTTGGGAGATTCTCCTTGTATCCCCAACACTTAGCACAGAGCCTGGCACAGAGCAGATACTTAATCATTGCTAATTGGCTGACTACATTTATGGAGGCAGCTGGGTGGCCCAGTGGATAAAGAGCTCTGCTTACATTTAGGAATACTGGAATTCAAAACCACCCTCGGAAACTTAGGAGGCTATGTGACCAGCGCCAGTCACTTAACTTGGTTCTCCTGTTTCCTCTATATAAAATGAGGTCAGAATTAGGTGGTCATAAAGCCAAATGACATATAATGTGCTGTGTAAATCTTGAATTGTTGTAGCATCATCACATACACATTTATTCACATGGGTACATATATATATATATATATGATATATATATATAATATATTCAACTAGGCTTTCAAGATGCTACCTCTCCTATTATAGAAGAACTAATATACTTTCATGATCACACACTTATAATCGTCTTTTTAATCAGCTCCTTAGTGCTCTACATCATTATTTTAATACTAACCACAAAATTAACTCATACAAGCACTATAGACGCTCAAGAAGTTGAAACAATTTGAACGATCATACCAGCAGTGATTTTAGTCCTAATTGCCCTACCCTCACTACGAATTCTCTACATAATAGACGAAATTTACAACCCCTATCTAACAGTCAAAGCTATAGGCCATCAATGATACTGAAGCTATGAGTATACCGATTACGAAGACCTAACATTTGATTCCTACATAATCCCTACTCAAGACCTATCCCCTGGCCAACTACGACTTCTAGAAGTAGACAATCGAGTAGTTCTACCTATGGAGTTACCTATTCGCATATTAATCTCCTCAGAAGATGTCTTACATGCATGAGCTGTCCCATCACTAGGGCTAAAAGCTGATGCTATTCCAGGACGACTTAACCAAGTCACCCTAACATCATCTCGACCAGGAGTATTCTATGGCCAATGTTCAGAAATCTGTGGATCTAACCACAGTTTTATGCCTATTGTCCTAGAAATAACCTCACTCAAATGCTTCGAAAAGTGATCATCTATAATGCAATCATTTTTGAGCCCTTTTCCCATGCTTTCAAGCATGCACGAGACATCGCATCTCCTCAAAAAACATGCCAAAATTAGACACTTCTACTTGATTTACCACTATTTTACTTACAACCATTGCATTATTTTGTGTCTATCAACTCAAAATAATTAATCAAACATTAACGCAAGTACCATCCCCAACAGAACAGACAAAACCTCATAAAACACCTACGCCTTGAGAAAACAAATGAACGAAAATTTATTTGCCCCATTCATCACACCCACAATTATAGGTATTACAACTCTACCAATTATTATCCTGTTTCCCTGTATTATTTTGTCTTCCCCCAAACAATGACTCCCCAACCGTATTCAAACTCTACAAATTTGATTGATTCGTCTCATCACTAAACAAATAATGACAATACATAACAAACAAGGTCAAACCTGATCCCTCATATTAATCTCCCTAATCCTGTTCATTGCTTCCACTAATCTCCTAGGACTTCTACCTTACTCATTTACCCCAACTACACAACTATCAATAAATATTGGTATAGCTATCCCACTATGAGCTGGTACAGTAATTATAGGCTTTCGAAATAAACCTAAGATATCATTGGCTCACTTCTTACCCCAAGGCACCCCAACCCCCCTAATCCCTATACTAATTATTATCGAAACAATTAGCCTGTTTATCCAACCTCTTGCCTTAGCAGTTCGACTGACAGCCAACATTACTGCAGGACACTTACTAATTCACTTAATTGGTTCAGCCACATTAGCCCTTTCATCCATTAGCATAGCCGTATCAACCATTACATTTTCAATTCTATTCCTCTTAACAATTCTAGAACTAGCCGTAGCAATGATTCAAGCTTACGTCTTTACCCTTCTAGTTAGCCTTTACCTACATGATAACTCATAATGACACACCAAACACATGCTTACCACATAGTTAACCCTAGCCCATGGCCACTTACAGGAGCACTATCAGCGCTCCTACTGACATCAGGCACAATTATATGATTCCATTTTAATTCCACACTTCTCCTCACAATTGGCTTAATCTCAATACTTCTAACAATATATCAATGATGATGGGATGTAGTTCGAGAAGGCACATTACAAGGACACCACACCCCTGTAGTACAAAAGGGATTACGATACGGTATAATCCTGTTCATCATCTCAGAAGTCTTCTTCTTCATTGGATTTTTCTGAGCCTTTTACCACTCAAGTCTAGCCCCTACTCCAGAACTAGGAGGTTGCTGACCTCCTACGGGCATCAACCCTCTTAACCCTCTCGAAGTTCCACTTCTAAATACATCAGTTCTCCTAGCATCAGGAGTCTCAATTACATGAGCCCATCACAGCCTAATAGAAGGAAACCGAAAACAAATAATTCAAGCACTACTAATTACCATCCTTCTAGGGCTGTACTTCACAATTCTTCAAGCTATAGAATACTACGAAACACCCTTCACAATCTCTGATGGGGTTTATGGCTCAACTTTTTTCATAGCCACAGGATTTCACGGCCTCCACATAATCACTGGCTCTACATTCCTTATTGTCTGCCTTCTCCGTCAACTTTTCTTCCACTTCACCTCAACACATCATTTCGGCTTCGAAGCAGCCGCCTGGTACTGACACTTCGTAGATGTAGTATGACTATTCCTATACGTATCCATCTACTGATGAGGCTCATATTTTTCTAGTATAATTAGTACTACTGATTTCCAATCATTAAGTTCTGGGTAAAACCAGAGAAAAATAATTAACCTTATCATCACCCTTTTTGTTAACTCACTTCTCGCAACAATTGTAATCATGATCGCTTTCTGACTGCCCCAACTATACTTGTACTTAGAAAAATCCAGCCCCTACGAATGCGGTTTTGACCCTTTAGGATCAGCACGACTTCCTTTCTCCATAAAATTCTTCCTAGTGGCTATCACATTCTTACTGTTCGACCTAGAAATTGCTCTCCTTCTCCCCCTACCGTGAGCAATTCAACTCCCCACCCCTTACACCATACTAATTATAGCCTACTGCTTAATCTTACTACTCACGGCAGGCCTAGCCTACGAATGAATTCAAAAGGGGTTAGAATGGACTGAATAAGTATTTAATCTAATTAAGATAATTGATTTCGACTCAATATATCATGGTTTAAACCCATGAACACCTTATAGCATCAATCAATCTAAATATTATTATAGCCTTTATACTTGCCCTCACAGGAGTCCTTATTTACCGCTCTCACCTTATATCCACCCTGCTATGTTTAGAAGGCATAATATTATCCTTATTCATCTTAACGGTCCTGCTCATTTCACAATCCCACATATACTCTGCCTCAATGACACCATTAATTCTCCTAGTATTTTCCGCCTGCGAAGCAGGGGTAGGGCTAGCTCTATTAGTAACTATCTCCAATACTTACGGGAACGACCACGTACAAAACCTAAACTTCCTACAATGCTAAAAATTCTTATTCCAACCCTCATATTAATCCCACTAACCTGATACTCAAAAAAACCATGAATATGAGTTAATACTACAATATATAGCCTATTAATTAGCATTACAAGCTTGCCCCTTATTTATCATAACACAGACCTATCGTACAACTTCAATAACTCATTCTCAATAGACTCTTTATCGGCCCCCTTCTAAACCTAACATGCTGACTACTTCCTCTAATGATCATAGCAAGTCAAAACCACTTAAAAAAAGAGCCTCTAGCACGAAAAAAAACTTTACTTGACTATACTCATTATTCTTCAACTTTCACTAGTTATAGCCTTCACCTCATCAGAACTAATCATATTCTACATCTTATTTGAAACCACCTTAATTCCAACCCTTATTATTATTACCCGTTGAGGTAACCAGAACGAACGACTAAATGCAGGCCTTTATTTCTTATTCTACACCTTAATTGGATCACTCCCCCTCCTAGTGGCCCTTCTCAATTTAAACAACAACCTAGGCTCTCTTCACATCCTAATAAATTACATTACCATCAGCCCATAAAACAATACAATATCCAGCTCCATATTATGGTATGCTTGCATAATCGCTTTTATAGTCAAAATACCCTTGTATGGCCTGCACTTATGACTCCCTAAAGCTCATGTAGAAGCCCCTATCGCGGGATCAATAGTCCTAGCAGCTATTCTACTTAAATTAGGGGGCTACGGAATTATACGAATTACCACATTCTCCGAACCTATAACCCCTCACCTATTTTACCCCTTCATTATCTTATTGACTAGCTCAATCTGCATGCGCCAAACAGACCTAAAATCACTAATCGCATACTCCTCCGTTAGTCATATAGGACTAGTAATCATCGCTGCCCTAATATAAACCACAACCAGCTTTATGGGAGCTACCTCACTAATGATCGCCCACAGCCTGACATCCTCCTTATTATTCTGCCTAGCTAATACCAACTATGAACGAATTCATAGCCGTACAATAATTCTCGCTCGAGGCTTACAATTAGTTCTACCACTAATATGTACATGATGACTACTAGCTAGCCTAGCCAACTTAGCCCTACCCCCATCCATCAATCTCCTAGGAGAACTGACAGTCATTATTTCATCATTCTCATGATCCAACCTCTCTATTATCCTCCTAGGAATTAACACAGTTATTACCGCCCTATATTCCTTATACATACTTATTACCTCCCAACGGGGAAAATTTACCCATCATCTCACCCCTATTTACCCGTCCCTTACACGAGAACACATACTAATGATTCTTCACATCTTACCACTAGTCATACTATCACTTAACCCAATGTATATCCTAGGAATAACATACTGCAAATATAGTTTAACAAAAACATTAGATTGTGAATCTAAATATAGAAGTTTAAACCTTCTTATATGCCGAGAAAGTATCAAGAACTGCTAACTCCTGAGACCATAACTAAAATTATGGCTTTCTCACTTTTAAAGGATAGCAGTTATCCATTGGTCTTAGGAACCAAAGACTTTGGTGCAACTCCAAATAAAAGTAATTAACCCTATTCTCAATTCAACAGCTCTATTATCAATTATATTACTAACCCTACCAATCCTGCACAGCCTTGTATTTCCTAATAAGACTAACCACTTCCCCTCCTATTGCAAAAACATAATCATATTAGCCTTTTTCGCCAGCCTACCTCCCCTATTCACTTTTATTTACAACGGCCAAGAATCAATCATCACTAACTGACACTGATTCTCAATCCACTCATTCTCCGTCTCAATAAGTTTTAAACTTGACTTCTTTTCCATTATCTTTATCCCCATCGCCCTATTTGTAACCTGATCCATCCTTGAATTCTCCCTCTGGTATATACACGCTGATCCTAATATCTCCCGATTTTTTAAATACCTGACTATCTTCCTAATAACAATGATCATCTTAGTTTCAGCCAACAACCTATTCCAACTTTTCATTGGATGAGAAGGCGTAGGAATCATATCCTTTATACTCATCGGATGATGGTGCGGACGAACAGATGCCAATACCGCAGCCCTACAAGCCATCCTATATAATGTAAGGACTAAAATTTAGGTATTTATAGGTATATATTAAAATATGTGGCCACCAGGAATCAACAATTAGGTTGATTCCGTAATTAAATCAGACCCAAGTCAGCATCGGGTTGAAGAGTTTATTTACAATCAGGTAGGTAAAAGTAGGAATAAAGAGAAAAAGGAGAGGCTAGTCCAGGCCAAAGGCCTGGACAGAGGGAGAAGGTTAGAAGGCTAAATAAATGAAGCTGTAAGCCACAGGGCCCAACAGCCAGATAGGCAGAGTTTAGAATTGGCCCAGCAAGGCCAAGGAAGCCAGCCTAACTTACCCACGTGACAATACAGAGTGTAAGCTGTCTGTGGTCTCAGGAGATGCTTCTTCTTCCAGTTTGAGATGGCAACTGCCCCCACAGGAAGTTCACTAACTTACTTAAAGAGATAGTGTCTTTCATCACTTCCTGTGGTCCACCTCTAATTCAAAATGGACAAATGGCAGTTTCTACATTGATTTGGACTGCCCAAAGGGCAGTCCCTTATTCTTGATTTGTTACTTATTGTCACGTGTGGGTAACTCGTCTCCCCTCCCCACTAAGGGAGGTGGGAGTGACATCATTAGCACGCCTGGGTTGAGTAGATTTTTGACTATTAATGGGATCGAGCTAATTCTATTTACACAATAACCACATTGGAGACATTGGATTCATACTATCCATAGCCTGACTAATACTAAGTTAACAGCTCATGAGATCTTCAGCATATCTTCTCAACCACCATAGATACCATCGCCCTCCTTGGCCTAATTATTGCTGCCACTGGAAAGTCCGCCCAATTTGGACTTCACCCTTGACTCCCTTCCACCATAGAAGGACCAACTCCCGTATCAGCCTTACTCCATTCCAGCACTATAGTAGTAGCCAGAATCTTCCTCCTAATCTGATTTCATCCTATAATCGAAAACAATCAAATAATCCTCACAGCCGCTCTATGCTTAGGGGCCATAACAACCCTGTTCACAGCCATTTGCGCAATCACACAAAATGACATCAAAAAAATTGTAGCCTTTTCAACATCTAGTCAATTAGGCCTAATAATAGTTACTGTAGGACTCAACCAACCTCACCTAGCATTCCTACACATCTGCACCCATGCCTTTTTCAAAGCAATACTGTTCCTATGCTCCGGGTCTATCATCCACAGCCTCAATGACGAACAAGACATTCGAAAAATGGGAGGGTTATTTAACTCAATACCTATCACATCCTCCGCCCTAATAACAGGCAGCCTTGCACTCACAGGAACCCCTTTTCTAGCAGGCTTTTACTCAAAAGACTCAATCATTGAAGCCCTGAATACATCATACACAAACTCATGAGCCCTCATTATAACACTAATTGCCACTTCCTTAACCGCTATCTACAGCCTACGTATTATCTTCTATGCCCTACTAGGTCACCCCCGATTTACATCAATAACCCCAATTAATAAGAACAACCCTAACCTAATTAACCCTATTATACGACTCGCTCTAGGAAGCATTTTTGCAGGCTTCATTTTAACAGCCAACATCCCCCCAACATCATCCATCTCCATAACCATACCAACCATAGTCAAACTATCTGCCCTAATAGTCACCCTCCTGGGCCTTTTAATTGGCATAGAACTAAACTCTCTCAGCAATAAACTCATAAACTCAACTAACCATACTGTCTCCTTCTCTAATTTACTAGGTACTTCACTCATATTATTCATCGAATGGCTCCCCTAATAAACCTATTTATAGGCCAACGAATTGCTACCATACTAATTGATCTTACCTGGTATGAGAAAGCAGGACCTAAAGGTCAAGCTTATACTCACTCCCTAGCATCTTCAAAACTTTCTTCAGCTCAAAAAGGACTAATAAAAACATACTTCTTATCTTTTCTAATCTCAATAACACTCATTTTAACACTTATCTAACCTCCGCCCACGAACAACTTCTAATACAACATAAATAGTAATAAATAAAATTCACCCTAACAAAGCTAGAGCTCAACCACCACATCAATACAATAACGAAACACCATTAAAATCTTGACCAATACAATGGGTCCCAGCAAAATCAAACAACTCAACAGCTATATTAACATGAACTTCTCCAGACAAATAATATCACACTGCTTCCATCAATAGAACAAACAATAATATACTTATAGCCACAACATTTCCAACCCATGTTTCCGGAAACTCCTCTGTAGCCATAGCAGCAGTGTAACCAAAAACTACTAATATACCACCTAAGTAAGCTAAAAAAACAACTAACCCTAAAAATACATCTTCTAAACACACCACCACCGCACAGCCTAAACCCCCACTAGCAACCAAACTTAACCCCCCATATACCAGAGAAGGCTTAGAAGCAAAAGCTACAAACCCTACAATTAATAACAAAGAAATAAAAAAAAATAATTATCATTTTTATTATTTTAGCATGGACTTTAACCATAACCTATGGCATGAAAAACCATTGTTGTATTTCAACTACAAAAATTTAATGACCAACCTACGAAAAACTCACCCCCTTGCAAAAATTATTAACCACTCCTTTATTGACCTCCCAACACCCTCTAACACTTCAGCTTGATGAAACTTCGGATCTCTCTTAGGAATCTGCCTAATTATCCAAATCCTTACAGGACTATTCCTAGCTATACACTACACATCAGATACACTAACAGCTTTCTCATCAGTAGCCCACATCTGTCGAGACGTAAACTACGGTTGACTTATTCGCAATCTACACGCAAATGGAGCATCCATATTTTTCATATGCCTATTCCTCCACGTAGGACGAGGAATCTACTACAGATCCTACCTATTCAAAGAAACTTGAAACATCGAAGTAATCCTACTCCTAACAGTTATAGCAACTGCATTTGTAGGGTATGTTCTTCCATGAGGACCAATATCATTCTGAGGAGCCACCGTTATTACCAACCTCCTATCAGCTATTCTTTACATCGGCACAACCTTGGTTGAATGAATCTGAGGTGGCTTTTCTGTAGATAAAGCAACATTAACCCGATTCTTTGCCTTCCACTTTATTCTACCCTTCATTATCCTAGCCCTCGTCATCGTCCACCTATTATTCCTCCACGAAACAGGCTCCAGCAACCCAACAGAAATTAATCCTGATTCAGATAAAATCCCATTCCACCCCTACTATACTATTAAAGATATCCTAGGACTTATCCTTATAATCCTCACCCTCCTATCACTAGCCTTATTCTCCCCAGACATACTAGGAGATCCAGACAATTTTACACCAGCCAACCCACTAAACACCCCACCCCACATTAAACCAGAATGATACTTCCTTTTCGCATACGCTATCCTTCGATCAATCCCTAACAAACTAGGAGGAGTGCTAGCACTACTTGCATCTATTCTAGTACTATTAGTAATCCCCTTTCTCCACACATCTAAACAACGAAGCCTCATATTCCGACCAATTTCACAAACCCTGTTCTGAATTCTTACAGCTAACCTCTTTATCCTGACATGGATCGGGGGTCAACCTGTAGAACAACCCTTCATCATCATCGGCCAAGTAGCCTCAATCTCCTACTTCACCACCATCCTCATCCTAATACCACTAGCAGGAATATTCGAGAACTATATACTCCAACCCAAATACCCTTAACTGTCCAAGTAATTTAACAAAAATACTGGCCTTGTAAGCCAACAATGAAGGAAAACTCCTTCCTAGGACATCTCAAGAAGAGGGCATATCACCCTACCGCCAACTCCCAAAGCTGATGTTCTGATTAAACTACTTCCAGATGAACAATTTATATGCTATGTCAGTATTAAATTCATTTTACAAAAAAATTTTTAGTATAAGTAAAAATAGCATATGTATAATTATACTATATACATTATATGTATAATTATACTATAT
>NW_025388359.1:0-6462 GCF_016433145.1 Gracilinanus agilis | reverse complement strand
TGTGTGTGTGTGTGTGTGTGTGTGTGTTGAAGAAGAGTGAGAATGGAATACGACCAATAGTTTTCTATAGGCTGTACGACCAAAAAGAAATTCCATCCCAGAAGTTTGGAGACAAACACAATGGAGAGAGGGGAAAAATAGTGTAAGCTAAAAAAAATTTGTCCTATGGAAACATATTCTTTGTGTGGTAATATGTTCCTTAGAGTTATATTCAAGCAAAACCATTGGAAATAAATCTAGATTAAAAAATATATATTGGATGTGGTGCAGAATTACCCTCTTTATAGGGTGTTTATTTGCCTAACAAATGTTTTAGTAAAAAAGATTTTTAAATAACAAAGTTTATTTTAAGATCTTTTTAAGACCTGCCTAATGGATGAGAAATAAAAAAATAATATTAAGGATTTTTAAAGTTGTTATGCAGGTCTGGGTATTTGGGATAGCTCAGTTTTCTTTGATCTTATAACATTAAAAAAACTTATAGGGGCAGCTGGGTAGCTCAGTGGATTGAGAGCCAGGCCTAGAGACAGGAGGTCCTAGGTTCAAATCTGGCCTCAGACACTTCCCAGCTGTGTGACCCTGGGCAAGTCACTTGACCCCCATTGCCTACCCTTACCAATCTTCCACCTATAAGTCAATACACAGAAGTTAAGGGTTTAAAATTAAAAAAAAAAAAACTTATACCAACACTCTTGTACTGTGTCTAGACTCACGTGAGATTCAGATGCAAAAAAGGGTTAATTTCTACAAATATGGGCATATTGAACATGCAAACAGAAATATTTTTTTTACCTCCAGAAAGAATAATCTTTTTGGTTGAGGCAGTTTCTAAAATCAGTATACTCCACATGGGATTTTTAGTTTTAACAAATATACATGAACATACTCATTCTCAGCACAAAATATTTTAAAATCCAATGAAAGTTATTAATTTTGAATCCATATTAGCCTAGAATGGGCAGATGCCCAAGTTAGGAGTACCAGAACATGAATTTATAGGAAATCACGAATCTATCTACCACTAACAGCAGAAATCTTTCCTTTGTGTCACTATGTCATGAACAACAACCAGGGGTTTAATGATGGAAGAAAAGGAAATTGGTTTAAAGTACCAACCAGATGATTCTATCTAATTATGGGTATCGAAAGCAAAAATATTTGCCATTGTTGTTGTTCAGTTGTGTACAACTCTTCATGATCCCTTGGACCATACTGTCCATGGGGTCTTCTTGGCAAAGACAATGGATTGGTTTACCATTTACTTCTTCAGTGAATTAAGGAAAACAGGTTAAGTCACTTGGCCAAGGTCAGACAGCCAACACTCTAATTTATTTATTTAAATTTTATTTTAAACCCTTAACTTCTGCGTATTGACTTATAGGTGGAAGAGTGGTAAGGGTAGGCAATGGGGGTCAAGTGACTTGCCCAGGGTCACACAGCTGGGAAGTGTCTGAGGCCAGATTTGAACCTAGGACCTCCTGTCTCTAGGCCTGGCTCTCAATCCACTGAGCTACCCAGCTGCCCCCCCAACACTCTAATTTAAATGAATTCTGTATAGATAGAAGTGTTAGCTTGTCTTTTGCCTCTGGAATACTCATCCCAAATCAAAACCAATTGCTAAAATAAATGACCACAAATACTTCCAGGTGAAATTGATTGAATGGACTTAATCTCTATTAATTTTCATTTTCTTATCATCAATCTTCATTTTTTCTTATCCTAAATAATGAACTTGAGTTTGTGAAAGAGAGGCATCATATTGTAGGGGATGGAAAAGTCTGTTCAGAGTGAGGTCAAACTGGAGTCAAGTTCCAACTTTGACAGATATTGGGAAAGAGAAGATGAGGAAGGAGCAAGAATTAAGTGCCTACTATGTGACACATATTTTGCTTATTATTCTCCATTATTATTATTATTTTGAGATATCTCATTTGGTCCTCACAACAACATGTAGGTTCTTCTCCTTTTTGTCATAATCTTCTTAGGAAAAATACCGAACCGTGGCATTACTGGGTTTAAGGATATGCCCAATTTTATCATTCTCTCAACATGATTCCAAATTGCTCTTCATAATGGTGGGGTCAGTTCAGAGTTCCATCATGTGTATTGCTGTATTGGCATCCTTATTTTCTAATATACATCTTATTCCTTGTTGAATTTTATTAATATTGTTATCTAGAAATGATACTGCTTTTTGAGGAATCATTTTATAACATTTAACTTTGTTTAATCTTTTTCCCGTCTCATCTGATATCTTTGGGATTCCCTGGGATTTTCTAAGTAAACCATCATACGATCAGCAAATGCCTATAGTTTGAGCTCTTCTTTATTTATCTTGATTCCTTTCGTTCCTTTTTCTTATTTTATTGTTATTTCTAGCATTTCCAGAAGAGTAGAGAAAGTAGGCATCCTTCCTTCACACCTACATTTATTGGAAATGGTTCTAATGTATCCTCATTTCATGTGACATTTGCTTTTGTTTTCAAATGGATGTTTTATGAACCTGAAAAAGGTCCCATTGTACCTATACTTCTTATTGTATTTTTAACATGAGAACTTTGTACTTTGTCCAAAGCTTTTTCTGCTTTTCTTGTGGTGACCCTGTGGTTTGGGATATTTTTGGTTTTATTTTTATTATTGTGTACTTTTCCTACTTTTGAGCCATCCTTTTTATTCCTGGTGTAAATCCCATTTAATGATAATGAATGATTTCTTGCACAATTCGCTGTGATTTTTTTTTGACAGGATTTTGTTTGAAATTTCTGAGACAAGGTATTGTTTTTCTACTCTGACAGTTCTTTTCTAGATGTGGAAAGCATTCTTTCTCCAAAGTCCCTCAGAATTGTCCTGGATCATTGCATGACTGCTGGTAGAGAAGTCCATTACATTCGATTGTGCCACAGAGTCTGTCTCTATGTATAATGTTCTCCTAGTTCTGCTCCTTTCACTCTGCATCAATTCCTGGAGGTTGTTACAGTTCACATGGAATTCCTCCAGTTCATCATTCCTTTGAGCACAATAGTATTCCATCACCAACAGATACCATAATTTGTTCAGCCATTCCCCAATTGAAGGGCATCCCCTCATTTTCCAGTTTTTTGCCACCACAAAGAGCGCAGCAATAAATATTTTTGTATAAGTCTTTTTCCTTATTATCTCTTTGGGGTACAGACTCAGTAGTGATATGACTGTATCTGAGGGCAGGCAGTCTTTTAAAGCTCTTTGGGCATAGTTCCAAATTGCCTTCCAGAATGATTGAATCAATTCATAACCCCTCCAGCAATGCATTTGTCCCAACTTTGCCACACCCCCTCCAACATTTATTACTTTCCATTGCTATTATGTTAGCCAATCTGCTAGGTGTGAGGTGGTACCTCAGAGTTGTTTTGATTTGCATTTCTCTGATTTTAAAAGATTTAGAATAGTTTTTCATGCTTTTTATACTTTTCATTCTTATTGACAGTCTTGATTTCTTTTTTTTAATCTTTGAAAATTTTATTTAATTAACAAATTTAGGATATTTTTCCATGGTTACAAGATTCATATTCTTTCACTCCCCTACCCGCTACCTCTTCCCATAGCCAAATTCCACTGGGTTTTATATTTGTCATTAATCAAGACCTATTTAAATACTATTGATATTTGCACGAGGTGATTGTTTAGAGTCAATATCCCCAGTCATTTCCCCATCAACTCAGGTGATAAAGCTGTTGTTTTTCTTCTGTGTTTCCACTCCCACAGTTCTTCCTCTGAATATGGATTGCATTCTTTCTCATAAACCCCTCTGAGTCTTCCTGGATCACTGCTAGTAGAGAAGTCCCTTACATTGGATTGTACCACAGTGTATCAGCCTCTGTGTATGTGCTTTTCCAAGTTCTGCTCCTTTCACTCTGCATCAATTCCTGGAGGTCATTCCAGTTCACATGGAATTCCTCCAGTTCATTATTCCTTTGAGCACAAGAGTATTCCATCACCAACAGATACCACAGTTTGTTCAGCCATTCCCCAATTGAAGGGCATCCCCTCATTTTCCAATTTTTTGCCACCACAAAGAATGTGGCTATAAATATTTTCGTATAAGTCTTTTTCCTTATGATTTCTTTGGGGCCCAAACCCAGCAGTGGTATGGCTGGATCAAAGGGCAGGCAGTCTGTCTTGTTAGCCAATCTGCTAGGTGTGAGGCGGTACATCAGAGTTCTTTTGATTTGCATTTCTCTAAATATAAGAGATTCAGAACACTTTTTCATGTGCTTACTGATAGTTTTGATTTATTTATCTGAAAATTGCCTATTCATGTCACTTGCCCATTTATGAATTGGGGAATGGCTTGCTTTTTTTGTACAATTGATTAAGCTCCTTATAAATTAGACCTTTGTCAGAAGTGTTTGTTATAAAGTTTTTTTTCACAATTTGTTGCTTCCCACCTAATTTTGGTTGCATTGGTTTTGTTCAATGGGGATATGATTTGGGATATAGACTCCAAATGATCATCCTAATACAAATATTAACAATATGGAAATCAGACTTGATGAATGACACATGTAAAACCCAGTGGAATTGTATGTTGCCTACAGGATGAGAGTGGGAGGAGGAGAGGGAAAGAACATGAGTTATGGAACCATGGAAAACTATTCTAAATTAATAATTAAATAAATGAATATTTAATTTAAAGAAAAAGAAATTTCTGAGACAATATTCACCAGGGATATTGGCTTGTAGTTTATAGTCCTCATTCCCTCAGTCCTCTCTGCTGCCTTTCGTGCTTTTGGCCAGTCTCTCTTCCTTGAAAGTCTCTTCTCTTTAGGTTGTTAGGACACTGGTCTCTCCTGGTTTACCTCGGTCTTTGCTGCATCCTCCTCCAACTCACATCTTATAACAGTAAGGTTAGAATGGGGGTGTCCCTCAGGGTCCTAATTTTAGTCCTCCTCTGCTCTCCTAGATTTCTTTTATTGGTGATCTCCTCAATGAGCAGGGATGTAGTCACCATCCCTGTGAACCAGTCTGAAATGGATATCATCTACCCTAATGTCACCTCAAATTTCCATACTGATATTTCAAACTGCACAACTGAAACTCAGTGTGTCCAAAACAGAAACTGCTCTCTCTCAATTAGATACAACCTCCACCTTCTCTACTGCATCCTCCTCGTCCCTCAGGCTCAAAACCATAGGAGTTCTCTGGCTCTTCACTGACTCTCATCCCACCCAGCCAATATGGTGCCCAGACCTGACAGTTTCACCTTTGCAGTATCTCTCCAATACACCCCCTTCTGTCCTGTGTCCCTGCCATCCTCCTAGTGGGGCCCCAATCACATCGTTCCTAGAATTTTCAGACAGTGATTGGTAGGACTGACCTGGTCAGGAGTCTCCACTCCAAATCATTCTGGATTCAGCCACTGGAGTCATTTTCCCACGATGCATTTCTGGTTGTGTCACTCCCTTACTCCATAGGCTGCAGTGGCTCCCTATTGCCTCAGGGATCAAATACATCATGGTAGGCTAGCCAGTCTTATGTCCCAATATGTATTCTTCAATTCAGTGGCACTGGCCTCATGGGTTCTTTCAGCAGCAGGTTTGTTGGGCATTTTAATCCCTTCGCTACTTCCTTAGAATTGATATGAAGTATCTGTTCAAAGGCAGAAGAGTGGGAATGGCTAGCCAATGGGGCTTAAGTGAGTTGTCCAGGGTCACATAGCAAGGAAGTGTCTGAGACCAGATTTGAAAGAAGCTTCCTTCTTCTGTTGTTCCTTTGCTGTGATTGTTGTCTGGAGTGATTCACTGCTGCCTTGAGCTCTTTGGTGTTTTGGAGAGGCAAATTTCAGCTTTTCTTTCTAAAAATATTTCAGGTTCCTCTCCATTAGTGAACATTTTCTTTTTAGCCAGTATTGTTCGACTCACATTTTCAGGTGTTGGGAGTAAAACTTTAAAAATGGATAAACTGAGGCTGTTCTCCAAGCAAGATAAACAGAGGCATTCTGCCTGTCAATAAAGAAGTCAATGGTTTGCCTCCATTTTATCTCTTACCTTTTATAGGTTTGGGGGACACAGAACAAAGAACAGAGGAGATGATATAGAATTGAGGGCAACAAAACTGGTTTCACACCTGGGATATAGAAACACTAGAATTGACTGGAAGTTGGGTAAAGAGGGGCTAACCAGCATTTGAGTCCAAA
The DNA here is from genome assembly GCF_016433145.1 of Gracilinanus agilis. Classification (NCBI taxonomy): domain Eukaryota; kingdom Metazoa; phylum Chordata; class Mammalia; order Didelphimorphia; family Didelphidae; genus Gracilinanus; species Gracilinanus agilis. The sequence continues at coordinate 290 of NW_025388359.1, read as the reverse complement.
TCTCTGACTTCAGACAACAAACTACACATCTTTAAGGGGTTGTTTGATGGTGTAAAAATACTAGAACTGATTCCCTAAGACTTACCTGAATCTTCAACGGTCAGCTAATAGCAAGAAACAAAAATAGAACAGAGATTAAATACACAAGATCTGGATTTTATACTTAGCCTTATACAGATCAGCTGAATAGTGAACCAAGTCAAGGGACAGAGAACCATGACTCAGACAATTGAGACAAAACCAACTTATTATAAATAGGATCAATAAATAAATGATACAAGATCAATTCA
>NW_025388358.1:0-3404 GCF_016433145.1 Gracilinanus agilis | reverse complement strand
AGGGAGGGGGAGGGGTGTCCTAACCAGTGCAGGTTGGCAGATGTCCTCCCCCTCCCCAGGCTGCTTGTGGCATTGGCCCCCCCCCCCACCCAGAGCTTCAGGGGAGAGAGGAAACTGGGGCTTGGGGCCGTGGCAGAGGAGCCCCAGAAGTCTGGGTTCAGAATGCCCCACCCAATCCCGGGCCTCCCTCCTTGGGGGGCTCCTTTACCTGCCAAAGATGGGGCCCCCCAGCAGCTGGAGAACCCCGAAGACCGTCTGGAGGTAGCTGAAGCCCGCCGAGTCCAGGCCCAGGTTCTTTACCAGATACTGAAAAGCAGGAAATCCCCATCTGTGACTCTGGGCCGGGCCGCGGCCTATGGGCGCCCCCTCCCCGGCCCCCCTTTTCTTATCAAGCTGTCCCAGTGCCTTGTGGGAAGGCCGAGCCGGCCTCTTCTCCCCCGGCAGAGGTAACCCAGGCAGAGAGAGGGGCCCCGGGGAGCCCAAGAAGGAGCTCTGGGCACAACGGGGGGCACCCAGTTTCCAAAGGTGCCATAAAGGTTAGCCTTGGCCTTGGGGCGCCTGGCATGGAGGCGGGCACACGGGGGTTGTGCCAAGAGGGTCCTGCGTGTGGACAGGGCAGGGGAGGGAGGGAACCTGCCGAGGGGCCGCCTCTTGGCTCAGGAAGTAGGCCGTGATGCCTTCGGCAGGGAAGGGGCTCTAGCAGTGCCCGACTCCTCGTGGCCCCCCTTGGCAAAGATCCAGAAGGGGGTTCACCCTTTCCAGCTCATTTTGCAGATGGGGAAACTGAGGCAAGAATATTAAGAGACTTGCCCAGGATCGCTTAGTGAGAACGTGTCTGAGGGCAGATTTGAACTCGGGTCTTGCGGACGCCTGGCTCTCTGAGCTTTAGGGGCAGAGGAGGAGGTTCGGGTGTCCTGGGTGGGAAAAGGGTGCTGAGGGGTCTCTCAGGCCAGCCTCGGAGGACGTCAGAACAGCCCGGGGAGGGCCCGGCGCCTCGGCTCTGCTCAGCGCTTTGTGATTGGAGCCAAGAAGGCGGATGGGCCAGACGGGCCTCAGGGGAGGACAAAGGCGCCGGGGACTCCAGGGAGGCCACGCTATTTAGCATGGGGCAGCGTGGGCCAGTGGCCAGTGAGACGGGCTGGAGGTCCAGAAGGCCTGGGTTCGAGTCCCCGTTCATGCACGGTCACCCTGGACAGGCCACCTAGTGTCATGGGACTCGGGTTCCTCAGAGGGCCGAGGCCGGGGACGTGGGCTGGGGGGACGGATGGGGAGGATGGACAGCTGTGGAGGATGAGGGAGCCAGGGAGGTTCAAAGAGGGGAGAGGAAGGCGAGCGGCGGGGGGCCGAGGAAGGGCACCCCATGGGGCAGGGCCTCAGCGGCTGGAAGGGAGGCCCCCGGCAGGAGGGCAGGTGGGAGGGCAGGCCTTGGGTGGGGCTTCGGCTTGGTTGGGGCCACAAGGATGGCCGGAGTGAGCCGGGGGGGGGGGGGCCTGGGCACGAGGACCCCGCGGATGCCTCCTTCCCCGACCCAGAGCGTTCGGGCCAGCCGTGGGCAGGCCAGGCTGGAGAGGGGCCTGCGGGCTGGGGCAGAGGGCCTGGGGGGCACTTTGGACTCAGTGGGGATGCGGGGAGAGCCAAGGCCGGCCGGGAACATGCAGCCTGGGAAGGCCTCCTCCTCCGGGGAGCCCTCTGTGGTGCCACAGCTCCGGCCACCCAAGGGAGGCCCAGACGGGAAGCTTCTCCCCCAAAGGTCCCCGGCAGAGGCGCAGTGGCCGGCGCTGCTCTCTTGGGGTTTTTAGGCCCCCGTTTTCCATCTTGGACTCCCTCTGTGTCTTGGTTCCAAGGCAGAAGAGAGGGAAGGGCTGGGCAATGGGGGCGAAGTGACTGACCCAGGGTCACCCCACTAGGAAGTGTCTGAGGTGGGGCCTCCCGCCCTGGCCGGGGATCATCCCGTGTGGTCTGAGCAGAGGCCTGGCCACAGCCTGAGCCTGCCAGAGCCAGAGCTCCCGCGGCACCGGGCACAGGGCATGGGGCAAGGGGCACAGGGCATGGGGCACGGGGCAAGGGGCACCCCCTCGCTCTGCACAAGTCCACACCCAGCTCCTTCCAGAGGTCCCTCCCCAAGGCTGACCGGGGCTGACCTCGCCCTCGGCTCTGGGGGAAAAGTCAAGGCCGGCCCAGGAAAGAGGACTCTGGAGGCCTGGGCCAGCCCTCCTGGACACGGGTGTCAGGGCTCGGGCCTTCCCTTCCTGGGCTGCGGGACAGGCTTTCTGGCCTGTCCTCTGCCTGGCCACTGAGGAGAGGGAGCAGGACTTGTCCAGGGCCACCCAGCCTCGGGGCAGGGCATGGTCAGGCAGCCTGAGGGCTCTCGTTTTACAGCTGTAGACAAGGAGCCCTCCTGGCTCAGGACTAGCCTCCGCCCCCCAGTCGCCCCAGCAGGGCCCGACACCCCTCACCCTCCCGGCACCCCTCTCCTACCCGGCACCCCTCTCCCGCCTGGCACCCCTCACCCTCCCGGCACCCCTCTCCCGCCGGCACTCACGGGCATGATGGAGAACTGCATGAAGAGGCAGGTGAGCTCGGTGGCCGCCAGCACGTAGGTCACGCGGAGGACGAAGCGCCGGCCGGGGGGCTCCGGGGGCTGCTGGGGGCCATCCGGGCTCTTCCTCCCCCCGCGGAGGTGGGCGCCTTCCTGCATCCTGGCACAGGCTGAGGGCCGGCCCAGGGGGAACGGCTCGGGGCCTCCTGCTCGGCTGCGCCGGCTCCCAGGTGCCAAAGTCCTGTTGGCTGTGGGCCGCCTGCCCGGGGTGCTGGGCTGGGCGGGGACTGAGGCTGGAGGAAGAGGAGGAAGAGGAGGAGGCTGTGGCTGGGAGGCACGATGGTCCGAGGGGGACAGAGAGGGGGGTCCCACCCTCTCCTCCCCGCTTCAGCACCCTCAGACAGCCGGAGACGGGCCTTGGGCTCTGGCGCCAGCCGGGAGCAGCCTTGGCCGGGCGGGAGGCTCATCCCCAGGATCGGGGCTTCCGTCTTTGGCACGGGGGAAGTATTGCAGCCCCAGAGGTGGGGGACCTCCCCGAGGGGGACAGTGGGCACCTCTGGAGCCTCAGTTTACTCCTCTGTGAATAGGGGGAGGCCTCCCTGCAAGGACTGCCCCCAGGGCTGGCGGCATGTCATTTCCCTGCTTTCAGCCTCAGGGCCTCCCCCTGGAATGAGGTTAGACCTAGGACTCCTGGGGCCCCTCCTGGCTCTGACATTCAATGCTCTTTTTCCAGTGGGAGGGCCTGTGAGCGCTGGCAAGGGGGTGCCCAGCTGGGGCTGGGAGGTTCCAGGGTGGCATCGGAGCTGACGACTGAAGGCCGCCCCGAGGAGCTCTCCTGTCCCTCCCCGGGGTCGTCTGCTCTGCA
>NW_025388357.1:0-3351 GCF_016433145.1 Gracilinanus agilis | reverse complement strand
TTTCATTCTGTTTCTGTCTTAAATTGATATTTGTAGTTCCCATTTCCTGTTTGGTGTGAGCAGCGACCCTCAAATAACATTTATTAAGTGAATATACTTATCCTGGTGCATTGTTTCTAGTCACTGTTCCTGCTGCCTGATCTGCCAGCTTGGCTGTTTAGCGTTTACATGCTGTCAAATACACACACACACACACACACACACACACACACACACACACACACACACACCTGTAGTTGCTGAAAGGGGTCTGAGTACGGAACAAGGACAGAATTACATTATCATCTGTGTTTTCCATAAAGTGCTGTCAAAAGCTTCTCAGCTCTTAGAAAATAAATACATATTAAAGGCTGATACTTTTGTATTCCAGCTCAAGCCAAGTCAAATCAATCTAAAATAATGAATCAACAGACTGAAGTAAAGGCTGCCAGCCAGAGCATTTTCCAAGAAAAGTTCTCTGTGGCCAGGATCCCACAGCAGGGAACTATCCAGATAAATTAGGCCAAAGAGGGGTATTGTTTCTGCCTGAATAATCTGCATAATGACTGCCATTCTTCACTTCATTTTAGTTGTGGCGACCTGGTGAGGAGTGAGTGAGTGTGTGTGTGTGTGTGTGTGTGTGTGTGTGTGTGTGTGAGAAAATTGGCAAGCCTTCTTCGGTAAGCTTATACTGGGCAATTTGGTGTTTTCCTTGAAATTTGTAGGGTAATCTCCTACATGAAATCTTTAATGACTACGGCCCACATTAATTTCTCCTTTAAGCTCCTCTACCACTCAATCTATATATGCCATCTTATATCAAGTGAAATCTTGTGTGTAAACCTTAAAATGCTTGGCAAAAGCCAGTTAGTATTCTTCTTATATTTTTTAAAAAACCATGAATGGTTCCATGAATATTGGTTTAGTCTGCTTAGCTAGACTGAAAGTCCCTTCAGGATGGGGGGGTCATGATCTTTCTACTTCCTATAGATAGTTAGGGACAAAGCAAACAAGTGATATGACAAGAGCCTGGACCACAGTTTTTGGACTTACTTTCCTTAGAGGTCTTGGACCTCTGATGGACAGTCAGGGTCCCATTCAGAGCTGATCCTAGGGAAGTCTAGGTGATTGAATTCCAGAAATCTTTTCCTTTGGGAAACCCCAGAATTTTAGGTAGATGGATCATGGAGACAGAAGGGATAATGAGATCATAGATCATAGATTTAGAGTTGAATGGGATCTCAGAGGGCATTGAATCCAAGCTCTGCATTTTACAGATGTGGAAACTGAGAATCAGAGAAGCTAAATGGTTTGACTTGGGTCATATAGCTATTAAGTGTCTGAGGTGGAATTTTAAGCAAGGTCTTCCTGACTCTAGTCTAGAAGTCTCTTCACTACACTAAACTACCTCTAAAAGAAAGTAATGTTGATAGAGATGGTGCTACAACCCAAAGTGAGAGACAGACAAACAGACAGATAGACAGACAGAGAAAAGAGAGACAGTGAGTAATAGAGACAGAGGAGAGACAGACAGGGACATAGAAAGACAGAGACAAAGAGAGTGAGAGAGTAAGAGAGAAAGAGAAAGAGAGAGGCAGAAGAGAGTAAGAGAGAGAGAGACAGAGGGGAAAAAAGAGACTGAGCAAGAGAGAGAAAAAGAGAAAGTGACAGAGAGGGAGAGGGAGACATAGAGAAACAGAGACAGAAGATAGTAAGAGAAAGACACTGAGAGAGGAAAGTCAGAGACAGATAGAAAGACAGTGATTGAGAAAGGAGAGAGAGACAGAGAAAGAGAGAAAAAAGAATGAGTGAGAGAGACAGACAAAGAAAGACAGAGACAGAGTGACATAGAGACAGAGAGAGAGAGAGTTCCACATTGTAGGGGTTAGGGGCATGGTGTCATTGCAATCAGGAAAATCTGTATAAAATTTTTTGGCCCTTCTTTCATATCATAGAAGTCTGAATTTTTTCTTTTTCTTTATGGGATGTTTACAGTAAAAGAAATCATATATACAAATATTTATGGCATTAAAAGATAAAATGTGTTGATATTATATGATACTATCATACATTTTCTGCATTTCTGAGTTTCTAAACTTTTTCTGTATCATCTGCTGGCCTTTATGTGCCATCTGCAGCTTCTACCCACATTCCCCTTTAGTTGATGATGCTGACCTGCAATAAATATATCAATACTGAAATGGGGAAAGTTGTAATATAGAAGGGAAACCCATGTATTGAATCACTTGGTAAAGTGTGTCTCTGTGTGTGGGCATCTCTCTCCCCTTAACCTCCCAGAGATTACATGTTCCATTCTGTAACAGCTCTTCTTTTACCTTCTTTTAGAATTCTTTGGTTTCCATTTTAACAAGATGTCACCTGGATTAAAATGTCGGGGGGCGGTGTACTTTGTCCCTGCCCCTGTAGGGGCCCAATATCCCGGAGCCCTGAAGGCATGGTAGAATAACTGTCCCTAAGAGGGCAGGGCACATTTTCATAATGCCCCAACATTAATTAGGTTGAGGGTTCAGGGACTCATCAAGGTGCTCTGAAGAAGTAGAACAGGTCAACACGGAGAGCTTGGAGCACTATCCCCCGATGATGCTTTTGAGGTCAAGCACTCCCTTCAGCCACACGAGGTTGGCAAAGCCAAACTTCTTGGGAGGGTCATGAGGCCTCACTGACCAGCAAAGATAAAAGCGGAGCCCGTCCTCAAACTCCCTCACGAGTTCTCCCTCCTGGGGGTTCTCCACAAGCCATAAGCAAATTGCCACTTTGGTGATTCCTCACTCTCTGCTGGGAAGGAGGGAGGGGAGAGGAGAAGGAAGAGCTCCTTCATCAGAGGGCATCGGGGAGCAGCTCCCGGAGGAACATCCTTTTTTTGGTGGTCCATTCCCAGAGCTCCATATTCTCTCCCAAATCTCTTCTGAGCCCAGTGGGGTATCACTGGGGAATTGGCCTCTTTTAGTCCACAGCTGGGATACAAAGGAGGCCGGGGCCAGGGGGCGCCCAGGACCAGAAGGGGCGTTCACAGTTGCGGGGGTTGTGGTGATTGGAATGAGTTCCTAATGATTACATGATAATGATCTGAGCCCTAATTAATTTCCCGGGAGTCAGTGCTGGCAGGGGGGGACTCCCCTCTCTAGCCCCTCATTAGCAGAGCCTTCTGGGCAAAGGTATCGCCGGGGGCTGCTGTGTGTGAGAGGGTGGATTTACCTGGGCATATCTTGGGTCTGCTGTGCCAGCTATGGGGACGTCTAGGGCTGCTGAGGCAGGAGGCCCGGGGCTGCGGACCACTCAAGATTTATTTTGCTGAGTGTATTCGTCCTGTGCCCTGTGGACTAATCCCCTCCACGAGGCCTCTGACGCCAC
>NW_025388356.1:0-1229 GCF_016433145.1 Gracilinanus agilis | reverse complement strand
ATAAGTGTGGCTATTTATTAGTTCTCTTTGTTAACCAGAAAAAGGAGGAAAAACGTAGAGGATTATCCACCATGATCAGGTGGCATTTATACCAGGAATGCAAGGATTGTTCAACATTAGGAAAACCATCCACGTAATAGACCATATCAACAATCAAGCAAACAAAATCATATGATTATCTCAATAGATGTTGAAAAAGCCTTTGACAAAATACAGCACCCATTCCTATTGAAAACACTGGAAAGCATAGGAGTAGAAGGTCCTTCTAAAAATAATAAACAGTATATACCTAAAACCATCAACAAGCATCATATGTAATGGGCATAAATTAGAAGCCTTCCCAATAAGATCAGGAGTGAAACAAGGATGCCCACTATCAACTCTATTACTTAACATTGTACTAGAAACACTAGCAGTAGCAATTAGAGAAGAAAAAGAAATTGAAGGTATTAAAATAGGCAATGAGGAGACTAAGCTTTCACTCTTTGCAGATGATATGATGGTCTACTTAAAAAATCCTAGAGAATCAACTAAAAAGCTAGTAGAAATAATCAGCAACGTTAGTTCTGCTATTATTAAAGGGAGCCTTATTATGGCCATCCATACAAGTAGCCGCTCTCTGTTCTGTCCGAACAACCTGCCTGTACACCTCCCATGATCTAGTGGGAGAGGCAGAGGCAGGGACGTGGGTGTGAATCCCACCTTTATCAACTACTGATTCAATGACTTTGGAATGACAAGAAATGGGCCTCAGCTTCCTCATCTGTAAACTGAGGGGATGAAATAGAGGACCTGTAAGGTCCCCTCCAACTCTATGATTGGATTCTATTAATTTGTTTTTCCTTCTAAGTGACCTTGGACTTGTCACTTCTCCTGTGGGGCTCAGTTTCTTCATCTCTAAAATAGGAGGAACTTAACAGGATGACCTTTATGATCCCTTCCAGTTTTAATCATTTAATTTTATGTGTCCTTCAAGGCTCAAATGTTGTCTCATCTGCAAAGTCTACCCCAATTCCTCTTTACCCTCCACTGCAAAGGTGGGGCTGATCACTTCCTTGTTTGAATGTCTCTTGTCCTCAAGAGACTTCTTAGATACCATTCCTTATTAGATGGGAGGAGAGAGCAACTCAGTGATGAGAGAGACTCAGCACCCAGTAGAAAACAGATTGGACACACTATCCAGCACAAAAGAAAAGGCATCTTCAACAGAGACCATGTGCCCATTAGAG
>NW_025388355.1:0-6169 GCF_016433145.1 Gracilinanus agilis | reverse complement strand
CTATATATATATATATTTATATATATATATATATATATCGAGAGAGAGAGAGAGAGAGAGAGAATAAATATAACCTCAACTAACTGAATATGGGATAATATATGTGAAAACAATATATACTTGTGAAGTGTTTTTATATTGAAATGGAAACCCAATATAATTTAATCATTTGGCAGGTAAAGATATATAAAAGAAAGAATAATTCTAAATTATTTTCATGGTCACAAAATTCATGGCTTTAGATTGATTGTGTTTCTCTAGACTGAGAGCCAACTCTATCAAGAGCAATATATCCACTCTGCATTCTCAGGTGGAGAGTTTCTGTTCAGTATCCCTATATCTGTATATAACTTAATGGAATAGTCCAGAATAGGGTTTAAGTTAGCAAATATAATCTTATCCTCAAGGATGCAATTATCAGCTGCCCCATGTACCTTTGGAAGAGAAGTTCCTTTGTGGGACTTTATAGAAAACTAGAAAACTGAAGAGATTCTCCCCTTAGGGCAGAGAGTAAAAAGAAAGGACTAAGAATGTATCCCAAGAAAGGGAACTACCAGGGCAATCCCAGACATAGAAAGGAACTAGAAACTGATTAAGTTTAACAATATTTTTTTAAGGATTGAAATATTTATAGGGGGAGGGGGAAATACCACTGTAAGGAGGATGCAAATGATTTGTTTAAGGACACAGAGATAGACACTGTTTGGTTCACAAATAGAGCCCAGAACTCCTGCTGGGCACACTCAGATTTCACCAGGTGCTCTTTCTTCCTTGATTGGCACTTGTATCTGAATGAAAACTTAGTCTCACTGGGTATCATCCAGCTGCATCAGGCAAAAAGTGATTCATGTTATCAATATGACCTTACTGGTGAGAAGGTGGTTTTACTTGTTTCTGCTCATGAATAAATTACCTTTTTAAAAAATTCATAGGAAGGAAAAAAATCATCTAACGTTTTTCATTGTTATGAACACATTCTGTTACAGAGAGGCCATTATGTAACTTCAATAAATGATCTGTAACAATTTATTCTTTATTTTGTGCTTTCATATAAAAGCAGAAATTGATTGTGAACAAGAGTAACACTCCATACTTAGTGAACTGCTGAGGGCTAACTCAAGGTTTCTCTTTCTTCATTTAGGTGAAAAGAGTTTTCATTAAGGAACAATGGGAATGGAGGTAAAAGGATAAAAACCCAGGATGCGAATAAAGACAATCAAGGAAGAAATCAGTTCTGTGGTCTCTTTCTCAGTTGCCTGGTTTGCCATTCACTTCTTTGATGTTATACACAGGTTTATGTCCTTGGTTTCAATTCTCTCACAGCAAGAGAAGCCTCATATCATTTTGCTGCCCTGCAGAGGAAGACTTTACAAAATGATTGTTTGTCTATACCAGACAAAGCACAAGTAGAATTGTGTATGATCAAGAGTTAGATAGAGGTAGAAAAGCAAATCAGAAAAATTAAGGGAGGAAGAAAATTCCCTCCAGGACCTAAATTAACTGAATTGTGTGCCTATGTTGATTCAATTAACTCACTGGATAATTTCCAAATCTATGTTGTATTCTGTAGACACAGTCAAAAGGTAAAAATTCTGGCCAAAGTAAATATCATGGCATTTATTCGAAAACCTGTTTTCCTCAGAGCAGTTCCTTCTGATTTTTCTTGAACTGTTATGTGAGCTGTAACCAAAAAAGACTGTGCATGACATTGTCTATAAAAATACCCCTGTACAGACTGTGTTTTTTTTTAATTCAACACAGAAATCCAAGTCATTTATAGTAGTGTCCATGAAAAAATTTCTACCTACATTCACTAAGTGTTGAAAGATATATTTTTTTAAAAATTTCCTGCAGACTTTTCCTCCAGCTGCTACTGCATTGACTTACTTTCATTGGTCCACATGGTTGACTTTTTTAAAGCAAGCTACATCATTGTGCCCACCATATTTCAGGAGTAGGAGACAGTACTGTGAATCATCTATTGATTCATTCAATTCAAGCATCTATTAAAATTAAGCAAGAATTATTGTTATCCTACAGTGGCTTGTTTGGTCTTGTTATGCCCTTCATAATCACCACTCTCTCCTCCTCAAAACAATTTCTAAGGTTACTTCCCAATTTGGTTTTTAGTTAATTAGAATATAATATTAAGTTGAATTCAGGAAAATAATGTTCTTAGAGCAAGGTGAGTTGGAGGTGAATTTTCAGGTCCCCATCATTTGGACAATCCTTTAAAATGATCTTGTAGAAGATTTCCTTTTGCTAGGGACAGATCAACTACTATGAATAAGAAAAAGGTGGATCAAAGATCAATAGCCATGACTTCATCAAGAAAAGTTAAGTTAGATTAACCTTACTTCTTTTTTTTTGGTAAGGATACCAAATTGGTGTCAGAGGTATTCTTGAGGTAAAACACCTAGACTTTAGCATAAGACTTCCTAAAGATTCTCAGGTCCTTCTTCTGGAAAACATTGGGAGATCAGGCAAAAGGTAGAACAGCTGGATTCATTGAAAACTTGATACGAACATGATGTGGGAAACTCCAGTTAAATGACCTAGTTATCTGTACTTAAGTTGGTGCTATTTAATATCTTTATCAGTGACTTATTTAAAAGAACTGATAGCTTTCATATGAAGTTAATGGGAATATGGGAGAAATAACTAACACCCTGGTTGACAAAAAAGATTTTGACAAGCTAGAACATTGGGCACGGGGCTAGAAAGAAGAAATGTAATAGGAGAAAATATAAAGACTTATTCTTGGTTTAAAAAAGAACTTCACATATAAGCTAGACACTAATTTGTCTGAAAAGATGATGCTTTAGAGGACTATAAGCTCAATATATCTCAACATCAATTCCATAATAAGGAAGGCAGAAACACTAATGTGATTTTAGGCAGAATTAATGACAGTGAACAGTAATAAGAAAGACATAGCCATGCTATTAATTGTTCTGGTGAGATGGTATGTGGAGGATTGTGTTCAATGCTTGGTATCCTATTTTAAGAAGTACACTGACAATCTGGAAAGCATCCAGAACAAGGTAAACCAGGATGGGGAAAAGGGTCAAGATCATGCAATATGCAAATATTTTGAAGGAACTGGGGAATTTAATCTTGAGAATACTTAGGATGGACATGTTAGCTGTCTTTTAGTATTTGAAGTGTTCTCATAGTAAGAGGATTAAACTTGTTCTGCTTGGTCCCAGAGGAAAGAACTAAGGAAGATGAAAAGGGATAAAACCAGGCTCCTTATGAATAAAAACAGTCCAAAAAAGAGCTAACTACAAGTCAAATAGGCAGCTGTGGGAAGTGGCAGCTTTTCATCTTACCTGAGATTGCCAATCATAGATATTTTAAACCTCTGTTGGTTATGTGATAAAGGGTATTGTTTTTTGGGAACTAGATGACTAGAGTGGACTAGATGAACTTTCCGGCACCCCTTCCAACTAAGAAAATCTGTGATTCTATATCTTGCCCATAGAGCATGCTCAATCATTTTGTCTTAGGTTGATACATGTCCATAACTCCAAAATAAAAATAATAGCAAAAACTAAAGAGAGACAAGATAGATTATTAATAGAGTGTAGTATAGCACTGATTTGGAAAAAAAAAATTATTAGTTCTTACCTTGCTCATTAGTTTCATCCTATCCTATTTCTTACAATTTACAGCATATTCTATCCATATATTCTTTTGCCTATTCAACCTCATTTATATCTCTGTACTGGTATGCCTTTTAAGAGATGCTCAGAAAATTAGAAATAAGTTCATTGAAATCGACTTATTTTTAAGTAAGATGAGTCTAAAAGGGCTTTTTGGCAAGTTCACCAAAAGTGAAAATAGAAGCGTACCACTTAGACCTATAACTGAAAAATAAGACCCTATTTGAAATCTGAGAGTAGGACAAATCAACAATTAAAGACTTCTCTTCACATATGTTTATAATATATATATATATGTTACATATATATTTATATTATATAATTGTACATGTGTGTGTAGTCTTGTAGTGTTGTACCTGAGATAGCTACAACCAAGGTGAAAATGTTTCTCCAACATCTTTCTTTGTAGATGGTAGAATTATCCAATCACTTGGGTAGCTAGTTGTAGCTAATTGAAGCTGGTTTTTCACCCTAGCATGGACAGGTCATTAAGTGTTTAATCTAGTTCCTTGCAACTCTGCCAGTAAAGCAGTAGACCTTGTGCTGCAGAATAACCTAGAGAACTGCTAATTACTCCAATTAAGAGGTGTGAATATCATTTACACCTCTCTTTTCCCTTCCAGGCAAGAAAGTATGCAGCCAAAAAAGCAGGCAGAAAATCCTAAAAAGGATATTTGGAAAGGGGGAAAATATGGTTGAATTTAATTAATTTCTACAATTTTTCTAGTCTACAAAATAAGTAAGATATGTTTAATGCATTTTAGGCAGGCCAGGGGGCAGAGTTTACAAATATAGTCACCCCCCTACTGAGTGTATTCATATTGAAATAAAAAAGAAAACAAGAGAAGGGCTAAATAAAGCTTAAAAAAAAGTAAATACAAACAATATGGGATCTGAATATATGAGCCAAAAGAAGATTCAAAAATCATGAGTAAAGTTGTATTTAGATGGTGGAAAGATTGTGAGTAAAAGTACATAGGAAGTACAAGTAAAAGTACATAGGAAGAAATTTCCATTGATTGTTCATCTCAGGTGAGAAATATAGTTCAGTTCAAGGGATTTGAGGCTAAGTCCTTAGAAATCATTTATTCTACCATAAATAAAAGCAATTTTCCTGTCTTATAATGAGGAATCTAAACTCCTGAGAAGGTAAAATGTTTGTTAAAGGTCACACAACTATGACACTGAAGAAATATTATTTTGTACCCAGGTTCTCCATTTCAATATGTATTGTTTTTACCCTCTGGTCACCCTTGGACTTGAAAACCAGCTAACATTTTTAAAAGGGGTAACTTCATAGGCTGTCCACTTTTTTGCACAAAGATTATGTTCCAAAAGTTAATTGCTGAAAAAGTTAACATTTTCTCAGAGAAAGAACAAAAATAGTAGTTAACTTTCAAAAAACTAATTAACTGACAAGGCTGAATGCTAATAGAGTAGTAACAGCATTTTAGACCTAAGGGTCAGAAGAAGGAGCAATGGACAAAAATCAATAGTTTACTGTGTTTAGAAAATTTCTCAACAAATAGCGATATCTGAAAGTTTTCTAGTCTTCTTTTCATTAATTTTTCAGTGTCTAGATTTTTACAAGTATCATGCTCCTGGACTGTAGATTTAGAGTTGAAAAGCTTCTTCTAGATCAGTGATTCCCAAAGTGGGCACTACCACCTCCTGGTGGGTGCTGCAGCTATCACTGCTATGGGAGCAGTGATGGCCACAGGTGAATTTATCTTTCCTATCAATTGCTATTAAAATTTAAAAAATAATTAATTTCCAGGGGGCTAAGTAATATTTTTTCTAGAAAGGGGGCAGTTCCCAAAAAAGTTTGGGAACCACTGTAATCTAGATTATCTACTCCAAGCCAAACATTTTACATTCAAGGAATGATGAAGACCACAGAGAACTAAAGTGACTTGTCCTGGATCACACAAATGAAAAGTAGCAGAACTAGTATTTGAACCCAGAACATAAGACTATAGATCTAGTGGTCTTACCACTAAACAATCTTCTTATTTAGTGATAGGATAAACTAGATGACCTGTGATATACCTTCTAATTCTGAAATTCAGTGATTGTTCCTTTACTAGGGGTGTATTAAAGAAGACTCCAACTCTAATCTTCTGCAAAGGGAAAATTTCTATGCAGTTGAGCAGAAATACTCTTACTCCATGGAGACAGAGAAAAGATATATGTTCTGGCATTGGATTTATGCTTTGAGATGATACCATAACTCCTTGTTGGTCCCTATTTCATTCTCTCTGTTCTTTGTCTCAGTCTCTATCTCTTTGTCTCTCTGTCTCTGGCTGTCTGTCTCATTATCCTATTAAAAAACAACAACAACAAAAAAAAAAACCTCCCTTCAGCCTGGAGTCTTCACTTGACCTCCTCCATCAAAGTGATGAATGTTAGCATTTAACTGCCCATTTTATATACTTTAACTGTTTTTTATTATCAATGGGTTATTTTTATTTTATATATATATATATATATATATATATATATAT
>NW_025388354.1:0-4674 GCF_016433145.1 Gracilinanus agilis | reverse complement strand
TATATATATATATATATAACTTAAGGATAAAAAATTTCACTTCTCATTGTTCAGCAGTTTGAGCTTATAACAAAGTATAATTGGATTTCTGAGATGAGGCTCTAGTATTATCTCTTCTTCCTACTCAGTTTGGGTCTCATTCATTATCTCTCTGCAGTGTCTGCCCAAGATACATGTATTTGTAAAAATATTATTTTATCTTCATGATTGTGACATATTATTATATATATATCGCTTCTAGAGGACTTTAAATTTTATTGAGGAGGCTTGACAAGTTATATATGCTAAAATTTACTCAGTTGACCTTTAAATTAAAAAAAAAAATGTACTCCTAACAGGCGTGTAACAAAGATGAAAGACTTTCTGACTCTACTTTTTAAGGTTAATCTATTTTAATTTTAAGATTAAATATTAAAACTATCCATTTGTATTAGTAGATGACTGAATCTGCCATACATGACTAAATCATTAAATTTTTTCTTTGTATTTATGTTTTGGCTTTAGATAGGTTTGTGACTTCGGAACATACTCTCCAAGATAATATCAATCAGTTTGAACAGCAGACTATTTCACAACAATCTTATGAACCAACAGGATTACCTCAAGGTCAGTGTGTATAGTTTGAATGGAACTTTTAAAAGAAATATAGCTTGTCTGTTTGAAATTTAAATTTTCCACAATTCTTACTATTTCTTTTAATCTTTGCTTAATTTTGTAATGTATGTGGCTAAGCCTATACATTCAAAATGTTTATTGAACTTTGACACTTCTCTGCTCAGTATGATTCAATGGCTCCTTACTACTTAAATGATGAAATATAAATTCCTCTGCCATTTAAAGTAATACATGTCCCAGCTCCGGCTTATCTTTTCCAGACTAATTATGTACTTCCTCCCTATTACATACTTTCTGCTCCAGCTGTACTTACCTTCCTGTTTCTCCTGTTGCCATGTCTTTGCATAAGTTGGTGCCCTTTCTGACTTTTGCAGCCCTGGCTCCTTTCAAGGCTAAGGTCATTTCATATCTTTCCATATGCCTTTCCTCATCTCCAACACTTTATATCTGTTTTGCATATATTATTTATTTTCTTATCTGTTAGTATGTTTTTTTCCATGTTGAATATAAATTCCCTCACTTTTCAATTTGCATTTCTGGCATTTAACAGTCTCTGGCACATACTAAACAATAAATTCTTGTTGATTGATTAATTGATGATTCTAGGATGGAGAGTTTTACTTTGTAGTTTTCTTAACTGTCCCATAATAAAACTTTCAGTCATTTTACAATTACAGTTTTTAGGGTTTTCCCTCTGGCCAGATAATGATCATTGAGATCTTAATTGGAGACTTGATAAAAATAATTAGATGGATATAGCAAAAGGCCCCTTATATATTACTTGATTCAGGTTCCTACTGCATTTTATATTGTAATAAGCATCTCTGTACTAGTTAATGCTATATAGTAATAATGCATATATCGTTGCTCTGACCTGTTTTTGATATTGTTGACAGAGGGGTTAAGTCTTGTTCCTGACACTTATTGGCACTGTGGCCAGAGGCAAATGACAACCTCTTTAAAGCTTCTGTTTTCCCTATTAATAAAAAAGAGATAATAATGAGCCAACTACCTCCTTCACAAGACCATTATGTAGACATAGTTAAAGCTCTGAGTGGATATGGGGTGATATTGGTATTAAACTCTAACTCCAGGTGGTGAATACTGCTGAAAATTATTTCAAGATCAGACTAACTCATTCTATGTATATATTTATCTAGTTATATATTCTTTTGTTTTCATATATTGCCTACATTTCTCAGTCTCTTCCATCTTCAGATGCTCCTGGAGTTATCCCTTATAGCAAAGACTAAAAGAGGGGGTGAGAAAGGTTAGCAAAACCAACCATCTTCATGTAGATTTAATATTTCAATCTTTACTCCATGGTCATGTGTATTAAAATGTTTCTTACTTCTCTTATAGCTTCTTTTTCTAATACTCATTTTAAGATAAAAACACATGGCTAGCAGAGGAAGAAAGATAGTATTTAAATTGTTTCATTAGACATTTGGCATTAAGCATTAATACTAATAACTATACTTGCTTATTTATGATATACATTTAAATTAATTTTCTTGCCCTCCCCAAAGACCTATTTTGATTCCTCATGTTGACATGGATTTTAATCCTGGAATTTGGAAAGGTATGCCTGCAGAGTATAGACAGATTCTGACTTGCTAGAAAAGCTTTCTGTATTCTTGGCATCAGATAGAATCTGGTTTCTGAGGACCAGCTTCGCAGAATATAAAGAGGTTTATCACATGTAGATTTACTATTTGCCAGTAAATGCTTTGGTTATAGCAGTCTAGGAGATATAAATACAAAGGGGGCATCAGTATTATATGTCTTTCTTCTGCCCTTGTAGTGACACTGGTAAAAATGGAAGAAAACGGGATCCAAATGCCAAGAATCATGTGTTTTTTAGACTCTTTTAAATTTCCATTTAGCTATTGGTACTTTAAATGTGAGCCCTTCAGAAGAATGGAATTCTATCAATCTTGACATTCTTGCTAGAAATGAAATGAGAAGAAAGATAGGAGTTGCAGCCAAATTACAGGTTCTTGTTGGGGAGTCAAATTACTAAAATGATGGGGTTATTTTTGTATGTATGTGTCCTAAGACAATAAGAAATATATATCAGAGAACCTCTGGTTGTCTGATTGTAGTACTCAGGACTAACATGACTTTGAATAACTGTAATTTATGTACCAATATCAATTCAATAAGTATGTAAATGTAAATAATCATATTCTTTGATAAGTGATGACTTCAATGCAAATATGCAACAACAACAACAAAAATGAACCAGTAAGCATTTATTAAATACCTACTATGTGCCAGACACTATGCTAAGTTCAGGGAATACAAACAGCCCTTGCCCTTAAGGAACCTGCAGTCTAATGGAGGAGACAACTTTTAAACCAATACATTCAAAGCAAACTACATACAGAATAAATAGGAAAAAGTTAAAAAGAGGAATAGCATTGGAATTAAGAGAGATTAAGGAAGCCTTTCTATAGAGGTGGGGTTTTTGTTGAGATTTAGAGGAGGCCAAGGAGGTCAGTTGTCCAGTAGGGGAGGAGTACATTCTGGGAATGGGAGGCTGTCAGAGAAAGTGATTAGAGCTGAGAGATGTAGTGTCTTATCCATGGAACTGCCAGGAGGCCAGTGTTACTGGCTCAAAGCAGAGGGTGTAAGAAGACATGATAGTGGGGCTTAGATTATGAAAGGCTGTGAATGCCAAACAGAACAATGTGTATCCTCTCCTTGAGGCAAAGTACAGAGTACAGTTGGGTTCTAGAGTTTATTGAAGAGAGGGAGATGATATTATCAGATCAGTGCATTAGAAAAATCACTTTGGTAGCAGAATAGAGAATGGTTTTGGGAGGTGGGGAGAGGAGATTTGAGACTGGCAGCACCAGCACCCTGTTGTTACATTCCAGGTATGAGATGTTGAAGGCCTACACTAGAGTAGTAGCAGTGTCAGAGCAGAGAAGGGGCCGTATTTGAGAAATGTGGCAAAAGTGAAATCAAGAAGGGTCTTGGCAACAGCTTGGATATGGAGGGTGTGATAGTGAGGAGTCTAAGGAACTAGGAGGATGGTGTTACTCTCCACAGTAATTGGGAAGATAGGAAGGTGAGAGGTTATAAGGTGAAAGGACTCTTAAGTTCTGCTTTGGAGGTACTGAATTTAAAGTATCTACTGAACATCCAATTTAAGATATCTAAAAGTCAGTTACAGTTTCAGACAGATTGGCCCAGGAAAATCTACCTTTAGCAGAATGAATATAGGACTGCTAATTAAATACATGAGAGCTGATGAAATTACCAAGTGAAATGGTTTAAAAAGAGAAGAGCAAGGAGTTCAGGACAGAATCTTCAAGGAAATCTATTGTTAAAAGGTGTGAACTAGAGGAGGGTCTGGCAAGAGATATTCCAAAAAGAGAGAAGAGAGTATACTTAGAATATATTTGGAGAGGAGGGAGTGTTTAATAGTGTAGAGCAAAGTCAAGGAGAATGAGAGTGAAGAAAAGACTATTGGCAATTCAATTTGCAAGAGAGCAATTTTGGTGGAATGATAAGGTCGGAAACCAAAGATTGAGGTGTGAGAAATGAGAGGACAAAGGATTATGAACTACCCCAAAGTGTCAAATCTATTTATCATAATTTCTCTTTTTGAAGAAACAATTACAATTTAGATGTGGAGAATAAATAATAACATAAAAAATGAAACTGATTATATTTTAGCAGACAACAAGCAATATTGTCATGAGAGTCATTCTTTAGTTTAGTCTTTTTATGTAGGTTCAGTCACTGCTTTGTCAAAATAGTGATCATAATTAGTACCAAGCCACAAGAAAGAATAATCATGAGCCAAAGATATCATGTACAATTAAAATTCATCTTGACTTAAGTTATTGATGATAAAAAATGGGATATACATAGAAGGAAGAGAATCAACATAGATCACCATAATTTTATATAGAAATTCTTTAATGTAAGTTGTTATAAAAAATTGACTATAATAATCTAAAAATCACTTTTTTTAGTAAATACTGATTTTCCAGAAAGATATGGCATTCAAGGCAGTATTATATTATATTGTATTGCATTGTATTG
>NW_025388353.1:3578-7422 GCF_016433145.1 Gracilinanus agilis | reverse complement strand
CCCCAAGGATGAGAGTGATACTCCCTTCCAAGGTGTCCTTAGTGGGGGGTGGGAATCGGGAACAAAAGTGACTCCAACTGAGAGCTCAGATTGTTAGGGGCCGAAACGCTTTTCCTGGAAAAGCCATAAGACACAGTCATTGTCACGAGGGCCACAGAGGTGTATGGGAGCCATACAACTAAATAAACTAGGAAAAAAACAAATTATAAACTCCAAAGTAAATAACAAATCCAAAAAAAATTCTAAGAAATAGAAGAGTGGATCAATATCAACAGAATAATTAAGGGGTAAATGACCTCAGAAATCTCATATTTGATAAACCCAAAGATCCCAGCTTTTGGGATAAGAACCCACTACTTGAAAAAAAACTGCTGGGAAAATTTGAAAATGGCAAATAATTAGGTATGTACCAATTTCACATGCCTTATACCAAGTTAAGGTCAAGATGGATATATGATTTAGATATAAAAGCTTTTTATATAAGTAAATTAGAATAAAGAATAGCTTATCTGTCAGATCTAGAGCGAAAGGAAGATTTTATGTCTTAATGAGACAGAAATCATTCAAGATGCAAAAATCATAGTTTGAAATATGTAAAATTTCCAAGTTTTTGAACAAACAAAATCAATGTATCCTACATTAGAAAGGGAACAACAAATTGGGAGACACCATTGGGGTCCACTTTTCATCCAAATCTCACCTGTGGCTCCAAGAACTTGTAACATAAATAGCAACCACACCCCAGTAAAATCATCTTTCAAAGATGTAATTCTGTGCCCATAGCCATGGAGAGTTGGGGATGGGGTTTCCTCAAACATACGAAGACTTCTCCCCTGGAATGGGTGGATGAGAAAAATCAGTTTCATAGGCCACGAAGGTACGAGAAGCAGGTACTGTCCAGAGCTTAGAAGTTGGTCAGACATCAGGGAAGCCAAGGTCATCGACTGTGTCCTTGGCCATCACTAGTCCTCTTAATGTTTGCCTTCCCAGTGAACTTCAATGACTATGACACAGAAAATGAAGGCGATAACTTTGTATCCAACTCACTAAAATACAAATCATGCACAAGTCAAGACATCACCTAGTAATGCCATTGGTCCTCCAGTGAAAAATGAAAGACAAAGAGCAACAGAGAAAAGAGAGCAGAATATGAGCTTGAGGAGAAGAAACAGAAGAAGATGCCTCCAACCTATATTCCTAAGGGAAGATGGAACCTTACTTGGAGAAAAAAACCTCAACTGTAAAAGTAGGAACTGAACTAAGGATGACCCTCCCTTCAATGGATTCTTTATGAGGACTTATCTAGTACTGGATTTCCTGAGCAGGAGTGAATTTTGAATTCATCTAGTCTGCTTGGGTTCCTACATATCTCTGACTAAAACCATCTGACTTGGCAGAGTCAGAATGAAAGGCATTGCATAGTTGTCAGTCCACACTTGCAACTTAGCTGTATTTGGGTGATATTTGAATTTCTCATTAGCAGGCAGCCTAATTCAAAGTGAGAAATTCCAGTTTATGGAAGAGGAGATGGGTCTGCTTGTTACTCAGTCTTCCAGGACAAGCAAAGGGTTTCATGTAAACAACCTTCTCTTAGTACAAGTTGGCCTCCATAGTTCTCCAAGCTGGCATCTCTCCATACAACAGAAGGCTGGCACTGCTAAGTAGTGAACAACCCTGATAGAAGCATGAAAAAGTCCACTTGAACATAGCTGGGTCCCTGAAACCTTGTTTTAATCTGACTCTCCAAGATTCATCCAAAGGCTTGCTGGGTCTTCAGACTCCTGTGTATTTCTAGTTGGTCTACATCCTTCTTCTTCAGAGTTAAGCTCCAGTGAGAACACAAAATGATTTTAAAAGAACTCTAGAGGTCTTGAGAAATGGTAAAAAGCAGCATGAAATCAGAGGAAAGTGAGGCAGTGAGGGGGCTCAGTGGATAGAGGCTGACCTAGAGATAGGAAATTCTCATCTCAAATCTGGCTTCAGACACCTCCTAGCTGAGTGACCCTGGGCAAGTCACTTAATCCCAGTTGCCTAGCCCTTACCACTCTTCTGCCTTGGAACAGCTATGTGGTACTGATTCTAAGATCAAAGGTAAGAGGTTTTTAAGAGAAGAAATCAGAGAGAAGGACTGAGATCTCAAAGGATCTTTCAATATTTTGGTGTCCCTCATGTCTACTCTAGAAATGTGTTCACACTCCTTGTGACTCCATGTGACCCCCATCCTTTGAGAGGTTCTGGAGTTTAGTGAAGAAGGAGATGACAAAGTCAGAGCTGGGTATTAGGGAGATTCCTTTGGGAGCTGAATGGAAGCTAGCTGGGAGTGAGGAGAGACTCAGGGCAGACAGACCCAGCAGTGGACTGAGGCCATGAGGACCTGCACTAGAGGGGAGGCAGTGTCAGAGGAGAGAAGGGTGTTGAAGGGTATCAGAGATATGGAGGGTCACTGAGGTGGAACAGTGGATGGAGAGGTGGCCCTGGAGTCAGGAAGACTCATCTCAGTGAACTCAAATCTGACATCAGGCACTTTATGTCTGTGTGGTCCTGGGCAAGTCATTGAACCATATTGGCCTCAGTTTCCTCATCTGTCAAATAAGATGGAGAATGAAATGACAAGCCAGTCTAGTGTCTTTGCCAAGAAAACCCCAAATGGGGACACAAAGAGTCAGACCCACCTGAAATGGCTGAACAGCACCAAGAACACAGCAGAGCAGAGGCTGACAAAAGTCACCAAATCCCTGAATATCTGGGTCTGCTCTGGGCCCAGGGAAAAGTTACCTCCATCCCCAGGCCTGAGACTAGCCTCCAGGGTTAGCCCATGGTTTGGGCATCATAGAGAATCCAAGACTTATACACAAAGATTGGGCTATGATCAGTGCCTAGGTCTAGTGTCACTTAGGGATACTGTCCAGGCAGTTTATTCATATTTTTAAATATTCTCATCTTCTCTCTCAGCATGGAAACATGTATCTGATCCAAGGCAGAAGAGGAGTAAGAGCCAGGCAGTTGTAGATAAGTGACTTGCTCAAGGTTACACATTTAGGAAGTTTCTGAGAATAGATTTGAACTGAGAACCTCCTGACTCCTGGCCCAGCTTTATCCACTGAGCCATTTTAATATGAACAGGAATTTGTGCCTGTCCATATATTACATGTAACAGCTTATAGGAATATGGTGTATCTATAAGCAGATGCCTGCACATGTACTTGTGTGTGTCTCGGAGTGTACATGTAAAAATATACATATGTGACTTTAAAATCTGCAAAGCTGTTTCAAAATATTATCCTCCCAGAAATTACCTGGGAGGCAGGGGCTATTATCCCCATTTTACAGATGAGGAAACTGAGGCAGGCAAAAGTTAAAAGGTTTTCCCAGAACCACATGAGGAGTGGCTTTTTGGTGGTAGATTTGAACTCAGGGCTTCTTGACTCCAAGACTTGCACTCTCTGCTCTACTTTTATTAGTCCTACAGGCACTTGGATGCATCTGTTCCTATTTTCTATTTCCAGGAGGTTCTCATCCTTTCTGTCCCAGCCTCAATAAACCTCTGGGAGCCCAAGGTCTAGACTGGAAGGAGAAATCCCTTTGGTCCTGAATGAGGTGGCCACATTCTCTCTCTTCATTGCCTTAGAGCCAGTCTGGGACAGAGAGATATAAGGGGACAGTGGTCACAGCACCAGGTTTCAAGGTCTATTTGTGTCACTTACTAGAAGACCAACCTTGGGAACATCATGGAATTTCCTGGGCTGGAAGACAGAAAGAGAGAGAGAGAGACAGAGAAAGAGACAGACACACAGAGTCAGAGACAGAGACAGAGACAGAGACAGAGACAGAGACAGAGACAGAG
>NW_025388353.1:0-3568 GCF_016433145.1 Gracilinanus agilis | reverse complement strand
CAGAGACAGAGACAGAGACAGAGACAGAGACAGAGACAGAGACAGAGACAGACAGACAAAGAGAGAAAGAGAAAGACAGACTCAGACACAGACTCCATCACAGAGATTGAGAGCCCTGATAGTCTCCTGGGAGTTCAGGATGTGGGTAAGCCTGAAGTCATGTGTGAATCTGGGCCTGGGCTGGCAGTGGAAGTTTTTGTCCCACTTCCTCACTGAATGCATCACTGTGGATAACGATAACCACCACTGCTATAATCTTTCCCGCAGTAATAATCAGCTTCATCCTCAGGCTGGACGTTGCTTATGGACAGGAATCGATCAGCCCCAGAGCTGGAGCCAGAGAAGCGCTCAGGGATCCCATCGGCCCTGCCTATATCTCCATCACTGTCAACCCACATGAGGTACTGAGGGGCCTTTCCTGAGCTCTGCTGGTACCAATGAGCATTATAATTACTGTACCCACTGCTCAGGGTGCAGGAGAGTCTGGCTGTGCTCCCCAGGGATGCAGAAACAGAGGGAGGCTGAGTCAGGACAGGCTGGGAGAGGGAGCCTGCAAACAGAGAAACTCATTAGTGACCCTGAACAAGGAGAAAGCTAGAAGGTGCTTTGAGATTCACATGAGAGACACAAACACAGATGGTAGAGGGGACAAGGGGAGGTCTGGGAGTCATCCTGACCTGAGCAGAAGGTGAGCATTAGGAGGCAAACAAGAGGCCAAGCCATGGTGAGAGGACCCCAAGAGCTCAGCTCCCCTAAGATCTCACAGCTGAGCCTGGCCCCTCTCAGCTCACTCTTATCCTCTCCTGGTTACCATGTGATGTTGGCTGCAGGGCAGGTGGGGATTGATGCAAATCTGGGCCTGGTCCAGCCTCCTCTAGACCACACCTGCCTCCTCTCTCAAGGTCCCAGCCCTTCATGGAGGGAGGATCCTTGGCCCATCCCAGCTGAGATATCATCCAGGAATGATCACAGGGCTCAGAGCAGCCACAGTCACAGCCAGCTGGACTCATCACCCCCAACACCTCCAGGCTCCCCGGGACCTCACTGCCTGCCCAGGACCAGTCCCACAGCGTCCCCTGCTGGCTACAGGACCACATCCAGCCCACAAGGAGGCAGACCTCAGGGGCCCCCAGGCAGAGGAAGGTCTCTGCTGACTCTTCTATTCATCCCACCCAAATGTGGAGCCTCTCTTGAGTCATAGCCTGAGGCACCCAGAACAGCTCCTGTCCTCAGCCCCTGCCTGGGCTCTTGCACTCACCACAATCTGCTAGCAGGCAGTAATCCATCCCCAGGTTTCATGGCTAGAAATCATAGCCTCTCACTGGGCAAAGGTTCTCGTTCCCGGGCCACAGAGCCTTCCCAGAGTCCAGCCGCTGCCTGATGCCACATCCCAGCCTAGTGGTGCACCTGGACCTACAGGAAACTCTCCTTTTTGGGCCAGGGAGGACACAGTCTTCCCCATGTGAGACCAGGAAATGGCCTGGGAAGGAGCAGATCTGTTCTGTCCTTTGTGGTTGTTATATCTTGTGTTACATGAAGGCCATCAGGGAGAGTCACTGCTGATGAAGTTCAATAATGAAGAATGATGAGCTCCTCAGGGACCAAGCAGCAGATTCTAGGCCAGAATGAAAGCCAGACTAGCAGTAAGAAAGGAGCCCAGAAAGTGAGGCCAATGATCCTTGGGGAGAGGACTGAGCCTGGGTCAGACCTGTTTTGCAAGAAAACTAAGTGGGATGAACATAATGTCCAAAGTTTTTCCAGTTGGGGCCCATTCTCCCCAAGGGATGGGACTGTAGAGGGGAGACTGAGTCCCTAGACACTGAAGGAATATTTAGAACCTCTTTATTTTCTTTATTATCTCAATAAATATCATTTTGTCAAGATGAATTTTATTCATTCATTCATTCATTAGATCCATTACAATGAGGAAAACTGAGCATAATGGGATACTGCGCTGCTACAAATAGAAAAAGACAAGCCCAACACTCAGGATAACTCTCAGAACCCAGAGAGAAAATAAAGACTCTTCAGGGAATGTGGGAGGTTGGATGAAGGTCCTCACATCCTTGTCCAGCATTGGCTTTCCTGCTCCGGAGTCACCAGGAGGAATTCATGGTCCCTTTGGACCCATCCCATTATCTGGAAAACATTGTCACATATGGTGACAGAGCATGTTGGTGAGTCTTCATTAGCTATTGCCTGCAGGTACCAAGTCCCTGACCCTCTCAGGGGAAGTCCTCCTCATCACCAGGAACTTCCCATGTTGGATGGAGTCATTCATGGGTCTCACTCTTGCTCAAGCCTCAGCTGGCCAAGGAAGTTTTCCCAGCCTCTAGTAGAGGGCTGTGATAATTATATTACGTCTACACTGCCCATCTTTAGATTTAATCACCAAAGTTGAGAGCACCTCCAAATTCTGGGAGGTCCTAACCTACATGTGCTAGAGTGAGTGACGAATCAGAATCAACTGACCACTCCCTAGGCATTCTATGGGAAAGTGTCTATTGTGATTGGACACACAAGCTAGGGGAAGACACAGGAAGTGATGCATAAGTGACCCCTTTAAAAAGAGGGAGTTGAGTGAGTGAGAGGTCTTGGGTTGAAGATGGCATCTGTTGATGGACCTCTTCTGGTTCATGGAGGAGTGTTGGAATGCTGAGACCCTGGTGAGACTGCTTTAAATATCTCTTTGAATTCCACATGGTGACTTTAAAGACTGACTCAATCTTCCTGAACTTCTCTTAAGGAACTTCCCTTTAATAGACTCTGTGAATGATGTTTTGCTCCATTCACATCTGGGCCTCTGGTCTTCCAATTCTCCTCTGAGAGTCAATTAGATCTACCTGGATTAATTAGAGGATCTTAGTAAATTACCTACTGGGTTAGATTCTTATTTCCTTATTTCCTCTCTCTCTTCTTAATTGTAAATAAACTTGCATAAAAGTCAATTTTGACTTGAGATTATTCTTAATTGTGGATTGATAATAGTTCAATTCTCTGGTGACCATCTTTTAATATGTTGAACCCCCAAAACCCTTTTCTCCCCCTTAAAGGGCTAAGGACAGCTTCAGGGCTTGTGAACAGTAAAAAATTCTCAGAGGGAGAATAGAGAATAGGAAGAAGAGAGCAAGAGGCAGAGACTGATTTGGAGATTGAGGGATTCATATAAAGGGATGATGCCAGAGTGTTTGCAGAGTCGTTCCTTGGCTATGTCCCAGAAGTCAGAAATTGGTGGCACCCTGAAGGTCCAAAGGATTGAATTCTGGCACTGAAATAGAGAAGATCTGAGCTCAAATGTGCCTACAGACAACAAAATGCTGTTTGACCCTACCAAGTCACTGCCTCACTCTCCTCATCTATCAAATGGGGCATAATAACAATATCTATATCCCAGAGCCATTGTGAGAATCAATGAATATGCTATTTGTATTGCTTTACAAACTTTAAGGGATCATATAATTAATGGTTCTCATTGAATTGTAATCATTGTTGTTTTTCTTGTTTTATGATCAGAAATGTCACCTCCTGCTGCAGTCATCAGTCCTTTTAGTTCATGACTGGAAGGTTT
>NW_025388352.1:0-2979 GCF_016433145.1 Gracilinanus agilis | reverse complement strand
ATGTAGAGGGTGTGGAGAGTAGGGTAAGAATATAAGAAAGGTAAGAAGAGTCAACTTGTAATCTGGAGGACCCCAAAGTGTGTTTTATTTGGGATCTAGCAACTCCCATGTTTAGTTAGCTTGAAAGTTGAAGACCTCAAGTTTGACCTTCTCACATGAGAATTTCTGAAATCCCAACTTCACAAGTTTCAGACTAACAATAAACCTTGCAGTATTTTAGGTGGAGCTAGCAGACTCAATCAGGTGTTAAGTGCCTTTTTTTTTTTTTTTTTTTTTTTTGTCCTGGTAGTTTCTCCCTTTGTATCAAAGTCCTTTCTAAGGTAGCCCAGCCCTTGGCTGGATCTTTCCCTTTTGTGTCCATTGTAAAGCTTCAGCTTCTCCCTGATAATCCAACAATCAACCATACTCTCCCATCCTCAGGTCCCCAAGTTCTATTTCTCTTTGGAGTTATCATCTAGGAGGGTAATTTCTCCCAGGGGATGGTACCCAGAGTAGCCAGAGTCTTGGGGCTCTGTGTGTGTTTTGAGTACCCAACTCCTTGTGGAAGCCTGAGGATTGTACCGAACCCCTCTCCTGATTAAAGATGTGGTTTTTCTGACTATTTAATAGTTCTGTGTTTTTTCTAGTTTAACAGAAGGAACCAGGTTTAATGGAGGATCTCTGGAATTTATTGTGTGGCATAGTCAGGCTCAGACTTTAGGAAAAGATTGCTTTTTAGAAGATGAAATAGAATGAAGAGAGGCTTCAGGCTATTGCAACAGCTCAAGGTAGAAGTAAGTGATGAGGGCTAGAATAAAGGTAATAGCTATGTGAGCGTAGAGAAAGGAAGGTATATAGAAGAGATGTTATAAAGGAAATTAAGTTTTTGGTTGGGGTATTGGATTGTCGATGTGGAATCTAGAGACCCCAAACTTGTAGCCTAGTGGGATCTAATGAACCCCAAGTTTTAGGAATAGCTTGTAGGTTGGAGTGATTCTTTTGCCTTAGAAGCTTCTCCCATTGTACCACATGCCCCTTTCAGGGATCGAACTCAGGACCTTCAGCTTACAAGACCTACACCCTGCCTATAGCACTAAAGAGTCACCTAGCTTTTACTCTAGGGTCCATTATTCAGTCTGCAACTGCTAGTCTGAGATTCCCTTCAGGGTGGATTCTCACAGGAACAGGGAACAAGCACAAGCTTTGCTGGGCTCCAACCTACAAGCTATTCCTAAAACTTGGGGTTCATCAGATCTCACTAGGCCACAAGTTTGGGGTCTCTAGATTCCACATCGACAATACAAAGAAAAAGAAGATATTACACAAATGAAATCACCAATATCCCAAATGTTTAACTATATGGTAGATCCTGGCCACAAGTGTCCCAACCCCTCTCCACCCTCCTTACAATCATCAGGTATCATCAGGGAGGCCAACATGTTCATATAAATTGTCTTTCATGTTTTATCTTTCTGTTCATTTTCAGTTTATCCTTCTAGTGTTAGTTCTATGGCTATGTGTAATGTTCCCCTGGCTCTATTCATTTCACTGTTCATTATCTCATATAGTTCTTTCCAGGTTTTAACAAAATCAGTCTTTTCATCATTTCTTATGGCACAGGAGTATTCCACGACAGTCATATACAATACCTTGTTTAGTCATTTCCCAATTAATGGGTATCCCCTCCATTTCCAATTTTTTTTTTGCTATCACGAAGAGAGCTGCTATAAATATTTTGGAACATATGGCTTCTTTCCCTCTTTCCCTGGTCTCCTTGAGAAACAGGCCCAGCAATAGTATTGCTGAGTCTAATGGTATATATAGTTTTATAATTCTCTGGGTATAATTCCAAATTGCTCTCCCAAATGATTGGATCAATTCACAGCTCCACCAACAGTGTCTTACTGTCCCTATTTTTCCACATCCCCTCCAACATTTGCCACTTTGCCCTTTTGTCATTTTAGCCAGTCAGGTGAGTGTGAGGTGCTATCTCAAAGTTCTTTTGCCTTGCATTTCTCTAATCAGTAGTGATTTGGAGCATTTTTTCATATACCTATATGTGGTTTTGACTTCTTCATCTGAAAATTGTTCATATCTTTTGCCCACTTATAAATTGGGGGATGGCTCTTGTTCTTAAGAATTTGACAAAACTCCCTATATATTTTAGATATGAGACCTCTATCTGAGGCACATAGTAGGCATTTAAAAATGCTTACTGGTTTGACTTATGTTCTCTTATTGTTTGACTTTTATTTTTGAAGAGGACCAGTGGTATCATAGGATGATGTCTTGACTTGCACGTGAATTGGATTTAAATGAGGCAGAGTTGCACAAATTCTTCGGCTTCACTCTGCCTTCCAGAGTCATCAAAGTTCGATGGCAAGTCAAAAGTCAAGAAGACTGGCAATGGTCCAGGATGCAGTGGATCGCTTTGGTGTCTTTTATGTCTGACCAAACTCTAAGCACTCCAAACTACCTGCTTCAGCCACCTTCTTTGTAGTTGAAACAAATTGTTCTCCAATCCCCATTCCTTCAGGGAAAGTCTTCACATGCTTGGAGGAGACATCCCCCAACGCACTGACTGGTCTGAGGTTCATCAGTCACCCTCAAACTGAATGTTAGTCATTCTACAGAGACAGGTTTACTAAGGTATGGCTACTGTGCAGCCTATAGCTTCTTGGAGCCAGAGATAAGAGTTGGATGACAGGCAGACACCAAGGGTGGATGAGCAGCCCTGAAAAGGATCCAGCAAGTCCTTATACCAGAGGTGCTGAACCTCCCTAAATTCCCTATACACTCTTCATGAACAAATATTGTGCAATAGAACCGCTAAGCCTTTCCATCTTCCCTGAAGATGGACTATCCTATGTATTCTCAGGGCTTAGTACTGTATTTTGCACTTAATACATCATTCATTCACATACAGCAATATATGTATATAGTGATGGATATATGTGGAGATCTCTTTATCATCTCTGATAATCTGATGACAGTTTAGTT
>NW_025388351.1:0-1454 GCF_016433145.1 Gracilinanus agilis | reverse complement strand
TCCAGCTCATTTTACAGATGAGGAAACTAAGGCCAACAGGGTTAATTGATGCCCCCAGGGTCATACAGTCACTAAAGACACATTTGAACTCATGAAGCTGTCTTCTAGACTTTAAACCGGGCACTATATCCACTGTGTCACTTAGTTGCATGTTAAATCCTGGCCTCATTCAATATAATGGGTGAAATACAGCATATTATAGTGACTATCCTGGACAGAGAGAAGTGAGAGGCAGTTGAGGGAGATCGTAGACTTTGGGGGGAACTTCCCTCAGTTGTTGAAGAGGTGAGTACAACCAATAGCTTTGGTCTTAGTCAGCTGTTCCAGGATGTTTTCAGGAGCCTCAGCTTCTTCCTTTTTGGGTGCTGCTGTTCTGTATGCCTCTCTATTTTCCCATTTACCTGTTGCACCTGGATTTCCAGTTCTTTCCTACTTTTCTCATTATGTCCTGGATTGAGCTGGAGAATGTCCCTAAAACTGCTGCTGCTGCTACCTGGCTCTTGGATTATTATTTTTTTCTTTCTTTCAATCTATTCTTTTGCAAATAAGTCCTAGGGGTGACTCAAATTTGTTTTCCTGTGTAATGACTAAGATGGTTCATAACTTGCAGAGCTGAAAAGAAACTCTTATCTCTCTGAATGACAAAGCCCAGGATGCCATTCAATTCTTCAGACCCCTTTTCCTTTATAATTTTTATGTATATAGTGAAATCATATGGCATATAATTAATGTTCATTACCTCATTGACCAAACAATAACAATGTCAACATTGAAGAAGAATACTGTTTATTAAAAAATGGCATTGAAAATCTCCCACNGTCCTAGGGGTGACTCAAATTTGTTTTCCTGTGTAATGACTAAGATGGTTCATAACTTGCAGAGCTGAAAAGAAACTCTTATCTCTCTGAATGACAAAGCCCAGGATGCCATTCAATTCTTCAGACCCCTTTTCCTTTATAATTTTTGTGTATATAGTGAAATTATATGGCATATAATTAATGTTTATTACCTCATTGACCAAACAATAACAATGTCAACACTGAAGATCAATACTGTTTATTAAAAAATGGCATTGAAAATCTCCCACAGCACCCAGAAATTACTGTAACAATTTGCAGACAGAAAGGGACCAAAATCTCTTTGAGAGAAGGTACTCTGCATATGGAAGTAGTTGGATGTGACCTATCAAAACAATTGAATGGAGATTTTATTTTCACCACAGTCATCTAAGCTATTAATCAGGAGACCATCAGAACATCTACTCAAGTAGAAGGAACCCCCCCCCAAAAAAAAATAAAGGATTAGTTGACAGATAAATAGATGAGTAGGGAAAAATACTCTCAAAATAATAGGAATGAGAATAATAATAATAATAGCATTTATATAGCACATTAAGATTTTCAAAGAACATTACATATATTATTACATATAATCCTCACAATAACTCATTGATG
>NW_025388350.1:0-6350 GCF_016433145.1 Gracilinanus agilis | reverse complement strand
CCTCTGTGAGCTTTTGGGGAAGATTTCATTTCCTACCTAAGAATTTCCTAAAAAATACTTACTTAGATCACAATAAGGGAAAGAAATACTCATAAGAAAGCCCATCATAATATAGGACAAAATATTATTTCTGACTCAGCCTTCAAGTCAAGAGTTTCTGAGATTGCCACTGAGTACAAGCACAGGAATGAAAGATTCCTCTCTTTTATTATAGGTTCCAATTGAGCTATCTTGTGGTCATCCTAAAAGAAAAAAGTCAAATATCATGATTATTAGGGAATTTTTAAATAAAAATATTATAATAAAGTTGCACATTTCTTTCCTCATGGACAATATGTCTTACACAACCAATTAGGCAAAATAAATTGCAAAGATAATAAAGAAAATATTAACCACATATACAATTGTGGTCAGAACATTGATAGAAAGAACTAGCTCCTCTTTTCTTTGAGCCATCCCTAAAAACATCAGTATTTTTCTAGTCCTCAGGATTATATAATATCCATGCTAGGAAGTAACATAGAGATTACCTAGCTTAGTCCCTTCATTTTACAGAGGAGGAAGCTAAGGCCAAGAGATATGAAAGAGAAAATTATTCCCAACTTCCTCCTAAAAGGTCCTGAATCTGATATGCCAAAATAAAATGTCTGATTACAATACAAGTTCTGATACTCACTAACTAGAAGAGGGAAGCTCCCTGAATGATTCTGTGAGGTGGCTTAATGCTACATGGTAAACAGGGCTTGATCCAGAACCCGATACCTTAGACTTTGTACTAGCTACATAACCCAAGCCAAGCCATGTAACCTCTCTAAGCCTCAGTTTCCTTATCTGTAAAATGTAGATAATAATAGCACCTGCTCTTCAGAGTTGCTGTGATGATAAAATGAGTTAATATTTGTGAAGAACGTGGCAAATCTTAAAGACCAATATGAATGCCAACTTTTTTAATTAATTTTTTTATTTTTAGAAAAATTTTCCATGGTTACATGATTCATGTTTTTACTTTCCTCTTTACCCCCTCAAACTTGCCCCCCCGCCATAGCTAACTTGCATTTCCACTGGTTTTAACATGTGTCATCAATCAAGACTTATTTACATATTATTGATAGTTGCATTGGTGTGGTCATTTAGTGTCTACATCCCCAACCATGTCCTCATCAATCCAAGTGTTCAAGCAGTTGTTTTTCTTCTGTGTTTCCTCTCCTGTAGTTCTTCCTCTGAATGTGGGTAGCATTCTTTTCCATAAATCCCTCAGAATTGTCTTGGGTCACTGCATTGCTGCTAGTACAGAAGTCCATTACATTCAATTTTACCACAGTGTATCAGTCTCTGTGTAAAATGTTCTGGCTCTGCTCCTTTCACTCTGCATCAATTCCTGGAGGTCATTCTAGTTCACATGGAATTCCTCCAGTTTATTATTCCTTTGAGCACAATCACCATTCCATCACCAGCATATACCACAATTTGTTCAGCCATTCCCCAATTGAAGGGCATACCCTTGCTTTCCAGTTTTTTGCTACCACAAAGAGTGCAGCTATAAATATTTTTGTACACGTCTGTTTATCTATGACCTCTTTGGGGTATAAACCCAGCAATGCTATAGCTGGATCGAAGGGCAGGCAGTCCTTTAGAGCTCTTTGGGCATAGTTCCAAATTGCCATCCAGAATGGTTGGATCAGTTCACAACTCCACCAGCAGTGCATTAATGTCCCAATTTTGCCACATCCCCTCCAACATTCATTATTCTCCCCTTCTCTCATTTTAGCCAATCTGCTAGGTGTGAAGTGATACCTCAGATTTTTTTTAGAACACTTTCTCATGTGCTTATTGATACTTTTGATTTCTTTATCTGAATATTGCCCATTCATGTCCCTTGCCCATTTATCAATTGGGAAATGGATTGATTTTTTTATACAACTCATTTAGTTCCTTGTATATTTGAGTAATTAGACCTCTGTCAGAGTTTTTTGTTATAAAGATTTTTTTCCCAGTTTGTGGTTTCCCTTCTCATTTTGATTGCATTATTTTTGTTTATACAAAAAACTTTTTAATTTAATATAATCAAAATTATTTATTTTACATTTTGTAATTTATTCTAACACTTGCTTGGTTTTAAAATCATTCCTTTCCCAGAGATCTGACAAGTATACTATTCTGTGTTCACTTAATTTACTTAGTTTCCTTCTTTTTATATTCAAGTCTTTCACCCATTCTGAATTTATCTTGGTGTAAGGTGTGAGATGTTGATCTAAACCTAATCTCTCCCATATTATTTTCCAAATTTCCCAGCAGTTTTTGTCAAATAGTGGATTTTTGTCCCAAAAGTTGGGCTCTTTGTGTTTACCATACACTGTTTTGCTGACGTCACTTACCCCAAGTCTATTCCACTGATCCTCCCTTCTGTCTCTTAGCCAGTACCATATTGTTTTGATGACTGCTGCTTTATAGTATAGCTTAATATCTGGTACTGCTAGGCCACCTTGCTTCACTTTTTTTTCATTATTCCCCTTGATATTCTTGATCTTTTGTTATTCCAAATGAACTTTGTTATAGTTTTTTTCTAATTCAGTAAAAAAGTTTTTTGGTAGTTTGATAGGTATGGCACTAAATAAGTAAATTAATTTGGGTAGAATGGTCATTTTTATTATGTTAGCTTGTACTACCCATGAGAAGTCAATGTTTTTCCAATTGTTTAAATCTAGTTTTAATTGTTTGGAAAATGTTTTGTAGTTATGTTTGTATAATTCCTGTGTTTATTTTGGTAGATAGATTCCTAAGTATTTTATATTGTCTAAGGTGATTTTAAATGGTGTTTCTCTTTCTACCTCTTGCTGCTGTGATGTGTTGGAAATATATAGAAATGCTGATGATTTATGTGCATTCATTTTGTATTCTGCCACTTTGCTAAAGTTGATTATCTCTACTAGCTTTTTAGTTGATTCTCTAGGATTTTTTAAGTAGACCATTGTATCATCTGCAAAGAGTGATAGCTTAGTCTCCTCATTGCCTATTTTAATACATTCGGTTTCTTTTTCTTCTCTAATTGCTACTGCCAGTGTTTCTAGTACAATGTTAAATAATAGAGGTGATAATGGGCATCCTTGTTTCACACCTGATCTTACTAGAAAGGCTTCTAATTTATCCCCATTGCATATGATGCTTGTTGATGGTTTAAGATATATACTGTTTATTATTTTTAGGAAAGGACCTTCTATTCCTATACTTTCTAGTGTTTTCAGTAGGAATTGGTGTTGTATTTGTCAGAGGCTTTTTCAGCAGCTATTAAGATAATCATGTGGTTTTTGTTGGCTTGCTTGTTGATGTGGTCAATTATGTGGATGGTTTTCCTAATGTTGAACCATCCTTGCATTCCTGGTATAAATCCCACCTGATCATGATGGATAACCCTCTTGATCACTTGCTGGAGTCTCTTTGCTAGTGTTCTATTTAAGATTTTTGCATCTATGTTCATTAAGGAGATTGGTCTGTAGTTTTCTTTCTGTTTTTGATCTACCTGGCTTTGGAATTAGTACCATATTTGTGTCATAAAAGGAATTTGGTAAGACTCCTTCTTTGCCTCATATATCAAATAATTTGTATCGTATTGGGATTAATTGTTCTTTGAATGTTTGATAGAATTCATTTGTGAATCCATCAGGCCCTGGCGATTTTTTCTTAGGGAGTTCTTTGATAGCTTGTTCAATTTCTTTTTCTGATATGGGATTATTTAGGCATTCTATTTCTTCTCCTATTAATCTAGGCAATTTATATTTTTGTAAATATTCATCCATATCACCTAGATTACTATATTTATTGCCATATGATTGGGCAAAATAGTTTTTAATGTTGCCTTAATTTCCTCTTCATTAGAGGTGAGGTCTCCCTTTTCATCTTTGATACTGTTAATTTGGTTTTCTTCTTTCCTTTTTTTATTAGATTTACCAGTACTTTGTCTATTTTATCTGTTTTTTCAAAGTACCAGCTTCTAATCTTATTTATTAATTCAATAGTTCTGTTACTTTTGATTTTATTAATTTCTCCTTTGATTTTTAGTAATTCTAATTTAGTTTTCATCTGAGGATTTTTAATTTGTTCATTTTCTAGTTTTTTAGGTTGCATGCCCAATTCATTAACCTCTGCCCTCCCTAATTTCTTAATATATGCACTCAGTGATATAAATTTCCCCCTTAGAACTGCTTTGGCTGCATCCCATAGGTTTGGGTAAGATGTCTCATCGTTGTCATTGTCTTCAATGAAATTATTAACTGTTTCTATGATTTGTTCTTTCATTAAATTACTTTACAGAATCATATTATTTAATTTCCAATTAGTTATTAGTAAGAATACATGGAGAGGCAAACCAAAAACTATTTTTATTGCATTGTGATCTGAGAAGGTTACATTTATTATTTCTGCTTTTTTGCATTTCTTTGCCATGTTTCTATGCCCAATATATTACATGGTCTATCTTTGTGAATGTTCCATGTGCTGCTGAAAAGAAGTTGTATTCCTTTTTGCCCCTATTCATTTTTCTCCATATATCTATTAAATCTAATTTTTCTAGGGTTTCACTCACCTCTCTTATCTCTTTCTTATTTATTTTTTGGTTTGATTTATCTAGATCTGATAGGGGAAGGTTGAGGTCCTCTACTAGTATGGTTTTGCTATCTATTTCATCCTTGAGCTCCACTAGCTTCTCCTTTAGAAATTTGGAAGCTATACCGTTTGGTGCAAACATATTAAGTACTGATATTTCTTCATTGTTTATACTGCCTTTTATTAGGATGTAGTTACGTTCCCTATCTATTTTAGCCTTATCTGTTTTTACTCTGGCTCTGTCAGAGATCATGATAGCAACACCTGCCTTCTTTTTCTAATTTGAAGCCCAATAGATTTTGCTCCATCTTCTTATTTTCACTCTACGTATGTCTGTCTGTCTCATGTGTGTTTCTTGTAGACAACATATGGTAGGATTTTGGTTTCTAATCCACTCTGCTATTTGCTTCCATTTTATGGGCGAGTTCATCCCATTTGCATTCAGAGTTATAATTATCCACTGTGTATTCCCAGACATTTTGATTCTCTCTCCTTGTCCTGTCCTTTCTTCTTTCACTATTTCCTTCTATACCAGTGTTTTGTTTTTAATCAGTTCCTATGATCCCCTCCCTTGTTGTACTTCCCTTTCTCCCCACTCCCTTCTTATTCCCCCCCTTATTGTTTTTTGAAGCTACTCCACATTCCACACCAAGCCCTCTCCCTCCATAGTATTGCTTCCCTCCCCACTAGCCCCTTTGTTACCCTTCTACTTCTCTATAGGGCGTGAATCAATTCTCTGCCCCAATGGACCTGATTGTTCTTCCATCTTTAAGTTGATTTCAATGCACTTAAGTATTGAATATTTCCTCTGTCTAACCTCTTTACCCTTATAGTGTATTGTAATTTTTCCCTGTTGGTCCCACGCACTCCTTTATGGAATATAAATTTATTCCCTTATGTTTCTTTTCCCATCTTTCTATTTTATTACCTTCTTCCCCCCCACTAGTTTTGTATATATTTATACATACATACAGACATACATGTATGTGTGTATATATATATATATATATCTTGCTTGACATTTCATCCTATACAGTTTGTCCCTGTTCACTCTATGTAAACTTCTACAGGATTGTACAGAATACAAGATTGTAGTCAGAAAACTGAAAGAAAGAACTAGATCCTCTTTTCTTTGTCTTATCCCAAAAAAATCAGTATTTTCCTAATCCGTAGGATTTTATAACATCCATGATGGGAAAGGGACATGAAGATTACCTAGGTTAGCAAGAGAGATGAAAGAGCCAATTCTTTCCATCTTACTCCTAAAAGGTCATGAACCTGTTATGCCAAAATAAAATGTCTGATTACAATACAAGTTCTGATACTCAACAACTAAAAGAGAAGCTCCCTGAATGTTTGTGTGAGGTGTAAACAGGGCTGGAACCAAAATCCAATAACTTAGACCTTGTACTAACTTTGTAACCCAAGCCAAGCCATGTAACCTCTCTAAGCCTCAGTTTCCTCATCTATAAAATGTAGATAATAATGGCACCTGCCCCCCAGAGTTGCTGTGATGATAAAATTAGTTAATATTTGTGAAGAACATGGCAAATCTTAAAAAGCCCAATATAAATGCTAACTTTTTATTACCAGTATGGTCCTCAACATACAGATTGAGAGCTTTCTTCATTCCTAAACTGACTCATAATATTAATCTGTAAAGAAACGTGGAGAAAATATCAGGGTGATTACCTGAGGTTACAGAGAAACTGTCAAATTCTTATTTCAGAATGTAATGAAATGCTAGTTTC
>NW_025388349.1:1875-8386 GCF_016433145.1 Gracilinanus agilis | reverse complement strand
TATATATATATATATATCTTTGTTACAAAGTAGAACTTCTGCTGGGGTAGAGTAGCCTGTAATTTGAGAAGAGTGGGTTGTAATAGTTGAAATAACCTCAAAAAAGCCCTAATTTTTTTAATGCACAGAAGAAAATATCTTGCTGATGGTTTTGGATAGATGCTTCAAATCATTTTAAGAAAAAAATCCATTTTTATATCCATGCTTTCTAGAGTTTTTAATAGAAACAAGTGTTATGTTTTGTCAAAGGCCTTTTCTGCATCTAGTGATATATCCATTTGGTTCTTATTTTTGTTATTGATTTTATCAATTATATTGATAGACTTCCTTATATCAAACCATCCTTGTATTCCTAGTATAAATCTCATTGTTCACAATGTATCATCTTGGTGACATATTGTTATGTTCTCCTAGCTAGTATTTTATGTAGAATTTTTGCATCCATATTCATTAATGAGATTGGTCTCTAATTTTCTTTCTCTATTTTGTACTTCCTGGTTTAATTGCCATCTCCATATTTGTTTGGTGAAAGAAATTTGGAAAAACTCCTACTTTACCTGCTATTTCAAATAATTTATTTAATATTGGAACTAGTTGATCCTTAAGTGTTTTCTAGAATTCACTTGTTTGTTTTTGTTTTCTTTTTAACATTTTTAAACCCTTAACTTCGGTGTATTGTCTCATAGGTGGAAGAGTGGTAAGGGTGGGCAATGGGGGTCAAGTGACTTGCCCAGGGTCACAAAGCTGGGAAGTGTCTGAGGCCGGATTTGAACCTAGGACCTCCCGTCTCTAGGTCTGACTCTCAATCCACTGAGCTATCCAGCTGCCCCCCTAGAATTCACTTGTAAATCCATTTTATCCTGATAATTCTTTCTTCAGAAGTTCATTCATGGATTGTTCATTTTTTTCTAAAATAGATACATTTAGATATTCTTTTTCTTGCTCTTATAATCTAGGCAGTTTATTTTTTGTAAATATTCTTCTATTTTTCTCACATTGTTAAATTTGTTTTCATGCAATTCAGCAATATAACTCCCATCATTAATTTCATCTTCATTGCTGGTATGTTCACCCTTTTCAACCTTTAATGTCAATGATTTGGTTTCCTCTCTTTTTCATCATATTAACCAAAGATTTATTAATTGTGTAGATTTTGTTACCTTTAATTATTAGGATTCCAATTTTGGTGTTTAGTTAAGGATTTTTAATTTTTTCTTTTTCTAGTTTTTTAAAAAAGTGCCTTCCAAATTTTTTGATTTTTTCTTTCATTATTTTATTAAAATATTAGCATCTAGAGATATACATTTTCCTCCAATTACTGTTTTTGCTGTATTCAATAGGTTTTAGTATTTTGTCACATTATTATCATTTGCTTTAATGAAATTATGTATTTCGATGATTTACTCTTTTTTAATATTTTATCTTGATTTTATTTTAATAACAAATTTCAACATAAGTTTTCCAAAGTTAAATGATACATGTTATCTCCCTCCCTACTTCCTTCCTGCCTCCCAGAGGTGACAAGCAATTTAATCTAGATTGTACATGTATTATCATGCAAAGCATATTTTCATATTTCCAATCATCTAACCAAATAAGCAAGGGATAAATCATGTTTTCATCTGCATTTATGCTCCAACAGTTCTTTCTCTGAATGTGGATACCATTCTTTTTTCATAAGTCTCTTAGAATTGTCCTGGATCATTGTACTGCTGTTAGTAGCAAAATCTATCAAATTCGATCTTGCTGTTACTGTGTGTAATGTTCTCTGATTCTATTTATTTCACTCCATGTCAGTTCACATAGATCTTTTCAGTTCTTTCTGAAATCATACCATTCATCATTCCTTATAGCACAATAGTATTCCATCACCATAATATAACACACTTTGTTCAGTCATTCTCCAGTTGAGGGATATCCTTTTGATTTCCAATTCTTTGCCACCACAAAAAATACAGCTATAAATATTTCTGTGCAAAAGGGTACTTTTCCATTTTTAAAATCTTTTTTGGGATATAGACCTAGTAGTGGTATCTCTGGATCAAAAGATATGCATTCTTTTATATTCCTTTGAGCATAATTCAAAATTGCCCTCCAGAATATTTGAATCTATGATTTATCCTTTAACCCACTCATTCTTTAAGATTGTTAATTAGTCTCTAATTAGTTTTTATTTTTTGTTTCTATGGTTCCTTATTATATATATGTACATATATACATATACATACATAATGCATACATATATATTTGCATTGTGGTCTGAAAAGGATGCATTTAATTATTTTTACTTTTCTACATTTATAATATTTTAGTACCCTAACATATCAATATTTGTAAAGGTGTCATGTATCACTGAGAATCACTTTTTTCTGTTCCAATCAATTCTCTCCAGATATCCATCATATTTAATTTATCTAAGATTCTATTACTCTCTTTGGCTTCTTTGTTACTTACTTTTTGGCTTAATTTATTCAGCTCTTAGAAGGGAAAATTATAGTTCCCTACTATTATTGTTTTGATACTTATTTCCATCTATAAGTCATTTAGCTTTTCCTTTAAAAATTTGCTT
Organism: Gracilinanus agilis; assembly: GCF_016433145.1. Classification (NCBI taxonomy): domain Eukaryota; kingdom Metazoa; phylum Chordata; class Mammalia; order Didelphimorphia; family Didelphidae; genus Gracilinanus; species Gracilinanus agilis. The sequence continues at coordinate 5,817 of NW_025388349.1, read as the reverse complement.
GCTGTAACATTTGATGCATACAGGTTTAATATTGATAATGCTTCATTTTACCTTTTAACATAATATTTTTATCTGTTTTGATTATACCTCTTTTAGCTTAAACTTTGTCAGAGATCACAATCTCTGCCTCTGCTTTCTTTGTACCAGCTGAGGCGTAGTATATATTCTGCTCTAGCCCTTTATTTTTACTCCATGTGTGTCTCTCATTTTTAAGTGTTTCTTGTAAATGATATATTGTAGGGTTTTGATTTTTGAACCATTCCCCTATCTGTTTTCTTTTTATGGATGAATTCATATCTCTCAGATGTCCAGTTTCTTCTGTCCGCTATCTTTCCAGTTTGCACCCTTTCTTAGAAACTTATCCTCTCCCCTTGTCCTCCTAGTACCAAATTGACCCACCTTTCTGAAGGTCCCTCCCTTGTCCTTTCTCTTACTTTTTAGTTCTTATTCTATCTATCTTCCCAAAAGTCCCTTCCTTGTCACCCTCTCATCCATGCCATTCTATTTTTTGATATGAGCTCAGTTATAAAAATCTCTCTATTATCTTGTTCTAAGAGTCTCTCCCTTACCCCCTCACTTTACCCTCTTATTTATTAATATGTTCTTCCTTCTATGTGTCTCCCTCTTAAAAAATCCCATTGCCCTTCTTTCACTTAATTTACTTTTTCTTCTCTTAGTCCTTCAGCCCTCTAAGGGAGTACTCAGTCTCTCCCTTAACTTATCCCCTTTTCCTCTTGCTTCTCTATCCATTGAGGAGATTTTACCCTTCTAGTTATATACGTTCTCTCTTTAAACAATATCTAAGGAGTACCAGCCCTCTACCTACTCCTCCCCTTCTCTGTGACAGTTCTTCTATTCACTCCTCTTTTATATGAGATAATTATTCCATTTTAATTTTCTCTGATCTATTTTATTGTGATTGTAGCTCATTCCTTATATTCAACTTGATCTCAAGTCTTCTATCTACATCCAGCCTTTCAAAGTACATAGGTAATGATTTCATTATTAAGCGTTATAGAAGACATTTTTCTATAGCAAAACTAAACAATTTGACCTTTAGGGTCATTTATAATTGGTCTTTAATAACTACTTTTGTATGTTTCTTATAGATCACATTTTCTACTGAGTTCTGGAATTTTTCCCAGGAATAGTTGAAACTCCTTCAGTTGATTGTATTCATTTTTTAACCTTGTTTAATTAGGCTATTTTGCTGGGTATGCTATTCTTGCTTGTAAACCCACTTTTTTTGCTCTTTGAAACATTATGTTCCATGTCCAGTACTATTTTAATGCAGAGGCTGCTGTCTTGTATTTTTCTGACTGTAGCTCCATAGTATTGAATTTTTTCCTACTTCTTGCTTGTAGTATTTTCTCCTTAATCTGGGAGTTATAGAACTTCACGATGATGTTCCTATGTATTTTCATCTTTGGATTTCTTTGAGGTGGTCATCAATGGACTCTTCCAATTTCTATCTTCCCTTTGGTTCTATAATTTCTGGACAATTTTCCTTGATTTCTTGGCATATGGTGCCTAAACTCTTTTTTTATAATAATTTTCTGGGAATTGGACTATTCTTATAGTGTTTCTCCTTGATCTATTTTTCATCTCTTGTTTTTGTGATAAGATGTTTTATTTTCTTTTCTATTATTTTATTCTTTTGATTTTTCTTTAATATTTATTCTCGTTTTTTTAAAGGAAGTTATTAGCTTCCCCTTGTCCCATTCTAGTTCTTAATGAGTTATTTTCTTCTGTGAGTTTCTAGTTCCATTTTTCCATTTGGATGATCTATCCTTTATTATTTCTTTGATTTTCTTGCATTGCTTATGTTTTTTCCTAATTTTTCCTGAATCTCTCTCATCTTGTTTTTGGAATCTTCTTAAAGCTCTTACAAAAACTCTTATTGAACTTGTGATGATTTATTGTTTTTCTTTGTTGTTCTGGTCTTTTTACTTCACTGTTCTCTGGATTTGAAGCCAGATCTTCTATGACCCCATAATAGCTATCAATAGTTGGGTTCATTCTCTTTTGCTTGCTGATTAAAAAAATAGTGGACTGTCCAATACTCTTAATTATTAGTTTTATGCTGAAGTTCCACAGTTCCTAGTGTTGGAGGATGGTGCCTTATATTTCAGGATTTTTTTGTTTTTGTTATTTCCGAAGCTATATTCAGTTCTTCCAATTTCTATAATCCAGAGTCAATTGTAATCACTATCCCCCACTTGATCCTAAGTGCATGTTTGACTTCAAATACTTCAACTATAACCCCAGGGCAGTTCTGCTACTCTAACTAAAAGCAGATAGGCCACCTCACCCTGTGGCAGCCACCAGGGACTAGACTCTCTTAGGGGTGACAGTAGCTAAAGGCCCTATGCCCTCAGTAAACTACATTCACCAAAGTGTGTTCCTGCCTTACAATTCCTCTGCTAATGCTGTATTCAGGAATAGAGCAGATATCTAGTCTGAGTTCCTTGCTCCCTTATACTCCCTCCCTTGTCAGAAGAGAGATCTTGCCCTCAGGGCCTGGCATCCTTAGACTCCACGGTGTCTACTCTTTTAACAACTCAGTTGTGGGTGAGCAGGGGTCACTGGCTACAAGGCCACAGCTAACACAACTGCTCCCCAGGTGGTGATTCTATTGCCATCCTTTGGCTCAAGGAAAGCTCCTAGGTTTAGCAGATAAAGTCAGGCTATGGGTCCTGCCCCACAAGGGCTGCCTTATTGATTTCACTTTGTTTCCTCTGGTCCTGCTCCCAGGGCCTGCAGCTTACTGATTCTTATCATTTGTTTAGGAGTATTTATGCTACCTGATGGGAATGAGGCCAGGGAAGTCAGAGACCTTCCACTTAGCTTTATTCCTCAAAGATCACTGCAGATGCAGACTGTAGGCATGAAAATTCCTTGGAAGCAAAGCTATGGAAAATATGAACTGCATGTTAAAAAACAGAGACATCATCTTGTTGACAAAGGTCTGTATATTAAAACTAAGATTTTTCCAGTAACAATGTATGGATGTGAGAGCTAAACTATAAGGAAAGCTGAACACTACAGAAGAGATGGCTTCAAATTGTGATGCTAAAGAAGACTTTTGAAAATCCTTTGGAAAAGAGATTTAAATCAATCAATACTTTAAAAACATTAATTGAGACTATTCATCAGAAGAATGAATACCAGAACGAAAGCTTAAATACTCTGGTCATATAATGAAAAGAAAGGACTTATTGGAAAAGATTCTGATTTTGAGAAAGATTGAAGGCAAAAGGAAAAATGGATGGCAGATGATGAGATAAATAGTGTCTGGTTATAACAAACATGAACTTGGAGAGACTTCAGAAAGTAATGGAGGAATGAAAGAACTGTTGTGCTGTGTTCCAGGGAACCATGAAAAGGCAGATATTACTGAATGATTGAACACCAACAAAAACTTAATAAAAGCACTCCTATGTGAAGTCTTCTTGTGCACTTGAGTTTCTCCTACTTTAGTGATTAACTTCATCTAATCAAAGTGTTTCCAGCATGTGAAGTTGAATATTTCTATACCATTCTGATATATCTCACCATCCTGTGGACCAGAACATAAAGGAGTACTACTTAGTCCATTGTCCTCTATGCCAAGATGACAGCCATGACCGTTTCAAACAGAACCTGTATGCCATCCTGTCCATTTCTTTGATTCATAGGACTAGGTTCATAATTTTCACTGCTATGCTATTCCTATTCCAGTCAGTGATATTGCCAGAGCCCAGTTGGACAGCCACCACAGTTGCCTCAGGGCAAATTGTGTTCCTGCTACATAAGATGAATATTCTATTTTTTCTCTCCCTGCTCCCTCATGAACAATGAATTGGTCTTGACTTGGGTTGTTACTACTACTGTTGCTTTTACTACTACTACTACTACTACTACTACTACTACTACTACTACTACTACTACTACTACTACTAC
>NW_025388349.1:0-1866 GCF_016433145.1 Gracilinanus agilis | reverse complement strand
TACTACTACTACTACTACTACTACTACTACTACTACTACTACTACTACCTCCACCACTACTACTACTACTACTACTACCACTACTACTACCATCACTATTACTACTTCTAGTATTAGAGCTTCTTTTTTGCAGGAGTAAAGGCAGAGAGTGAAAACAGGCTGGGATTCTTGTTATATATACTCATCATTAAGTATAAATACAGTGTTGGTTTGTCATTCAAGAACCTGAATTTCTGTAACCATATGGTTTCAGAAAAAAATTGAACACAATAACAATATCTTTTTCTTCTGATAAGTCAAATTATCACAAGTCATATTAGAGGGGAGTGAAGGATTAATATCATTCACCTTATATTTTATTACCATTGCACTATTCTTAATCTCTATAAAGCTATTTTTACTTCTCTGGAGGAGATTAATAAGCCTATTATTTTCACCTCTGGCTGCCTATAATATACTCAATTTTGTAGGACCTGGATATATTGAAAAGCAGAGAATTATCAAAGGTTTAGAATTACCTGACATCTAATGGAAAGTGTTCTTGATTTTGATTTATAGAATATGATTCCAGATGTTAGCTTTAGTATTTCTTACCTGTTTGACCTTAAACAAGCCACTCAACCACTTTGATCTGTTTCCTCAGGTTTTAAATGAAAGATTAGGACTAGATAATCTCTAAGTACCCATTCAGATCCAAGCTCTATGACTTCTACCTTCTTGGGAAAGAGTATTGAGGGAATACAAAGTATGTAGACAATATTTCTGAAGGTCATATTTAAGAATTAGGCTTAGATGATAGGTATGTTGTATCATATGTCTGTTCTTTTGTCTCAGAAAATTTCCCCAATAGATGGATCTTGCAAGTTCTCTAGCCCAACTAATAGGTTTCTTCTATGTCAAACCTGGCCCCTCCCCAATTTCTGGATTTATTACAAATATATTATCAATTTTCCATCCACTGCCAAGAAAGAACAACTTCAAAGAAAAAAAGAATTTCTTCACAGTCTATGGAAAATCTTGAAGGGATATTGTGGAAATATATCTCACCTCTTCCCTGATGATACATTACATAGATTAAGACTTCCAAAAAATCAATCAATGTTTTAGATAGTTAGGTTTTCCAAATAAATATTCCCATTCATAGATGATATTATATTAATTACACCAAAACCCAGCATGCTACAAAATCTCTTTATGGAATTCATAGCATTGCAAAAATTATTGACCTTATGATTTTCCTTGGGAAACCAAAATGGATGAAAACTTTGTATTGCCTAGGTGATTTTATGCAGCAGCTGGATTAAAAGCTTCTTGAGTTATTCCATCAGCAAATCATTGAAATTAGTCTCAGAAGAATTTTTTAAAATGAAATTTAAAATGAAATTCAAAGGAGATGTAAATGATATATGTAAGTAGCATGTATCAGCTTATGAACAAAGACTAGAATATGGAAACATGCAAAAGACATGTCTCTATGAAGACATACAACAAAATAAAAATTGAGTCAATCCTCCAATAAGAATGAGAAACAATAGATTATATAGCTTGAGTGATATATTGTCAACAATAAGATACCAAATGAATTAGAGGAGGACTTCTGCATTAGATTATCTTAGATTATCTATGAAAGAATTATGGATTACCAGTCACTGAAAGGACAGTGGAGAGGCATATTGCTAATGAACATACATAAGAAATAGCATAGGGGGCAGCTGGGTAGCTCAGTGGAGTGAGAGTTAGGCCTAGAGACGGGAGGTCCTAGGTTCAAACCCGGCCTCAGCCACTTCCCAGCTGTGTGACCCTGGGCAAGTCACTTGACCCCCATTGCCCACCCTTACCAATCTTCCACCTATGAGACAATACACC
>NW_025388348.1:0-3214 GCF_016433145.1 Gracilinanus agilis | reverse complement strand
CTATCTGCCTTTTGAACCAATCATAGCACTGCTGGGTTTATACCTCAATGAGATAATAAGGAAAAAGACTTATAGAAAAATATTCATAGTTGCCTCTTTGTGGTGGCAAAAAATTGGAAAATGAGGGAATGTCCTTCCATTGGGGAATGGCTGAACAGGTGGTGGTATCTGCTTGTGATGGAATACTATTGTGCTCAAAGGAATAATAAAATGGAGGAATTCCATGTGAACTGGAATGACTTCCAGGAATTGATGCAGAGTGAAAGGAGTAGAACCAAGTTAACATTGTGCACAGAGACTGATACACTGTGGCACAATCCTACATACTGGACTTCTCTACTAGCAGCAATGCAAGGCCAGAGCAAAGCTGAGAGGCTCAGGAGAAAGAAAAAATAGCTACATGTGGAAGGCCCATTAGAGAAATAGGTTCTGGATAGGACCTGTTATCTGGATTCCTATGTGACCAAACCAGGCTGAGGCAGTCTTTGTGTTTGGTGCTGGTCACCTGAGCCCTGAAAAGCTCTGGTACCAGCAGGTTGGTTAATCCAAAAGCAACTTGACCCCTCCAGGAGGCTATTGGAAGTCATTTAGAGAAATAGAGCCTGTAATAGATATTTTATCTGGATCCCATTAAAAAATCATCAGGAAGTAAAACTGTGCATATGATTTTTTCTGCACTGGATGTCAGGACACAAACAGAATGGGCCATCTAAGGTAAAAATCTGAGACTCGTCTTTTGACTCATTTTCAGATCCCCACCTTTTCTTAATATTCTTATTGGAGAGCTTTAAGTCCTTAGGAGACCAGCAGCTACTGAGTTAACCATTTTTCTCCTTGATAATTAAGAATCCTGAACTCTAAAAAATATAGTCAAGGCCAGACACAGACAAAGCTAGACAAGACTTTATCTGACCAGGTGCAGTCCTGGACATGACTCAATTAGTAAAAATCTCTATGAAATATATTTCTGCTCCCAGAATTAACCCCCTACTAATTGGTGTTTGGAATTTGGCTGTTGACCCTGGACCTATCTCTGTACTTTTTAGACTTTAATGGGTTTTTGTATGATTTGTGACCCCTTCACAGCTGTGATTCTTTCTCTGTGTTCTTTTTTTTTGAAACCAGTATATAATAAACTCAAAACTCCATAGCAATTGGAGCAGATATGAGCTAACCATTTAGTCTGACTGTTCTCATTCAATCTGACGCCACTATACACTACTCAAGACTCCCCAAAATATAAAGCTGGTTTTCTATAGCCACACTCAAAGAAAGAACTGAGGGAGGAGGAACACAGAAGAAAAACAACTGGTTGATCAAATGGCCTGATGGGAATGTGAAGGAAATGTGAAGGAAGGGGGCCTAGCAGTACCAGATATTAAACTATACTATAAAGCAGCAGTCATCAAAACAATATGGTACTGGCTGAGAGACAGAGAGGAGGATCAGTGGAATACACTTGGGGTAAGTGACATCAGCAAGACAGTGTATGATAAAGACAAAGAGCCCAAAGTTTGGAACAAAAATCCACTATTTGACAAAAACTGTTAGGCAATTTGGAAAATAATATGGGAAAGATTAGGTTTAGATCAACATCTCACACCCTACACCAAGATAAATTTAGAATGAGCGAATGACTTGAATATAAAGAGAGAAACTATAAGTAAGTTAAGTAAACATAGAATATTTTACTTGTCAGATCTCTGGGAAAGGAAAGATTTTAAAACCAAGCAAGAGTTATAGAAAATTACCAAATGTAAAATAAATGATTTTTATTATATCAAAATAAAAAGCTTTTGTACAAACAAAAACAATGTAGCCAAAATCAGAAGGGAAACAACAAAATGGGAAAAAATATAATTTATAACAGAAAACTCTGACAGGGGTCTAATTACTCAAATGTAGAAGGAGTTAAACCAATTGTATAAAAAATCAAGCCATTCCCCAATTGATAAATGGGAAAGAGACCTGAATGGGCAATTTTCAGATAAAGAAACCAAAGTCTCAATATGCACATGAGAGAGTGTTCTAAATCTCTATAATAATTATAATAAATAATTAGAGAAATGCAAATCAAAACAACTCTGAGGTATCTCCTCACACCTAGCAGATTGGCTAAAATGAAGGAAGGGGAGAATAATGAATGGTGGAGGGGATGTGGCAAAATGGGACATTAATGCATTGCTGGTGGAGTTGTGAACTAATCCAAACATTCTGTATGGCAATTGGGAACTATGCTCAAAGGGGTATAAAAGAATGCCTGCCCTTTGATCCAGCAACACCCTTGTTGGGTTTGTAACCAAAAGAGATCATAGATAAACAGACTTGTAAGCTAATATTTATAGTCGTGCTTTTTTGTGGTGACAAAAAACTGGAAAATGAGGGTATGTCCTTCCATTGGGGAATGACTGAACAAACTGTGGGATATGCTGGTGATGGAATACTACTGTGCTAAAAGGAATAATAAACTGGAAGAATTCCATGTGAACCATAAAGACCTCCAGGAATTGATGCTGAATGAAATGAGCAGAGCCAGAAGAACATTGTACACAGAGACAGATACACTGTGATACAATAGAATGTAATGGACTTCTGTACCAGCAGCAATGCAATGACCCAGGAGAATTCTGAGGGACTTATGGAAAAGAATGCTACCCACATTCAGAGGAAGAACTACAGGAGTGGAAATAGAAGAAAAGCAACTGCTTGAACATATGGGTTGAGGAGGACATGATTGGGGATGTAGACTGAAAAGGACCACACCAATGCAACTATCAACAATTTGGAAATAGGTCTTGATCAATGACACATGATAAAACCAGGGGAAATGCACATCAGCCATGGGGGGCGGAGAACTCAGGGGTGAAGGGGAAAGTAAGAGCATTAATTATGTAACCATGTTAACTTTTCTAAAAAATAAATATTAATAAATATTTAAAAAAAGACTATCTGCCTTTTGATCCAGCCATAGCATAGCTGTGTTCATAACACAAAGAGATCATAAGGAAAAAGAATTGTACAAAATATTCATAACCCTGCTCTTTGTGGTGGCAAAAAATTGGAAAATGAGAGAATGTCCTTCCATTGGGGAATGGCTGAACAAATTGTGGTATCTGCTGATGATGGAATACTATTATGATGATAGGAATAATGAACTGGAGGAATTCCACGTGAACTGGAATGACTTCTAGGAATTGATGCAGAGTGAAAGGAA
>NW_025388347.1:0-1388 GCF_016433145.1 Gracilinanus agilis | reverse complement strand
ATCTCTTTCCATCTCTATCATCTTCCTCTTGTCCTATCAACTATCATTTATTAATCTTTCATCTATCCATCATCTACCCATTATCTATCTATATTGTCCATCTATTTTTCTATCGTCTGACTGTCTCTATATTTCTATTTCTCTTTCTCTCTCCGACCCCCTTCTTCTCTCCCCCTTTCTCCCTCCCTCTTTGTGTGTTTATTCTCTCTCTCTCTCTCTTTCCTTCCTTCCTTCCCTCTGAAAGTCCTGTTTCCCACATATAGTAACATGTGTGTGCACCTTCATGATCCATTTTTACTTAGTTTGGCCACTCCTCCTCCCATTCGTGACCCCAATGTTAGTCACAGCCTTCACTAAATATACAAGAGTTACTTATTTAATTCATTTTTGGCCATGGGCAGCTCAAGCTGTTGATTTCCAGATTGGTAGCTCTGTCAAGCTTTTACCCAAGCCTGAAGTGTATATTTGACTTTGACAGGGTCAGTCATTGGGCTTGGCACTAGAAGGGAGCTTAGAGATCCTCTGATTTAGTCCTTTTATTTTATAGTTGAAGAAACAGACCTCTGCCCTTCCAAGTTATTTTGTTTTCTCATTTCATTAAACATTTATTAAGGGCTCATTATGTGCCAAGGACAGTGGTAGGTGCCTGGGATACAAAGACAAAAGAGATCTATTCCCTGCCTTCAAGGAGTTTATGCTCTATTGGAGGGAAGCAATATAGATATAGATATAGATAGATATGGATAAGTCCATAAAAATGCAAACAAAGTCAATAGGAGATAATATTGGTGGGACCAAGGGCAGAGGAGAGATTGGCCTATGGCGAATCAGGAAAGACTTTATGCTAATATAGAAATAGATTTTTCATATCTCCCCATGTATGATGGGTATCATATTGCTTGACTTCTCAATGCGGGGGGTGGAGAGGATGGAGAGAATTTGGAATTTGAAATTTGAAAAATAGAGGGAAAAGCTCTTGTGTTGAGGTAGTCCTTGAATTAATCCTCCAAGAAAGATGGGGATTCAGAGAAGTAAGGCGAGGGAGCATTCCAAGCATGGAGACCAGTCTGGACAAAGGCAGGAAGATGGGAGATGGGATATGGCTGGAGAACAAGAAAGAGGCCAGGAATGCTGTAGATCTCATGAAGGAGAATCCTATGTAATATGCCTTGAAAGACAAGCCAGAGCTGGATTAGAGAGAGCTTTAAATGTCAAACAAAGAAGTTTCGATTTTATGCTAGACATAACAGGCTGCCATTGGGACTTGCCCAAGGTCATGTGGGAAGTAGCTTTCTTCTGTTTAATCTGGCGATTCTGCCTATACAAAATGCTGCCCCCTGGCTTCTGACACGTGCAGTTCTCATGCTGGCCATTCCTCACTGCACTTT
>NW_025388346.1:0-3332 GCF_016433145.1 Gracilinanus agilis | reverse complement strand
CATATATTTCTGTTTGTATATATGTATATGTATATATACATATATATTTCTGTCTGTATATTAGTATATGTATATGTGTATATGAATGTGTATGTATGTATATGTGAATATACGTAATATATGTATATGTATATATCACTTTAGATTAGGGAGTATCCTCTGCTCTTCTTCATATTTCCAATGATTACCAAAAAGTCTGATAAATTGCAATTACTTAAAGACTGGGGACTTAGGTGGCATTGTAAATAGAATGTTTGACATCAAGTCAGGAAGTCTTATTTTCATGAGTTCATATCTCAGACATTTGCTAGCTGTGTGACACTTGGTAAGTCATTTAACTCAGTTTTCCTCAGATACTCAACTGTAAAATGAGTTAGAAAAGGAAATAACTACTCCAGTATCTCGACCAAGAAAACTCCAAATGTGATCACAAAGACTTGGACATACCCAAGAACAACTTATAACAACAAACAAATGCTATTTGATTGATTTCTCAAAAATCTCATTACCTGATTTACTTTCTTCATCTCTTTCCCAACCCCTGGCTTTATTCTATTGGACATCAGCAATCATTTTCCCTCAGTTATACCCACCCCAAGTTCTTTAGTTTCCTCCTATCTTCCTCCATTCTAACTCAGCTATGCTCAGGGATATTTTGATTTTGTATCACAACATAGCCTCCAATCACTCCATCTCTTAAACTTATTTCATGGAATTAGAATCCCTTCATGAACTTTACCCAATATAACTTCATTGTCCTCCCTTATCAATATAATTGACATAAGTAATCAATAAAACAATATATTGTTTTCTGCTTCATTGTTGTGAGTGAAAACTCATATAAACCCCAAATTCCCAAATCAAAACCTAAATAGAGTAGAGTGAAATATAGTATGCTTTGATCTTGCCTTAAAACAAGAATAACATATTTATTCACCAATTATGTTCCAGGCACCATAATAAATACAAATAATGTCTCAGTTCATTCTCACAACTTCCCTGGAAGATGGCTACTTTATTATTCCCATTTTACAGATGGAAAACTAAGGCAAATGGAGGTTAAGTGATTTACCTAGGATCACAAAACTAGTAAGTGTCCAAGGCCTGATTTGAATTCAGATCTTGCTAACTCCAGCCCCAGGAATCTAGCCACTGGACCACCTAGTTACCTCTATTGCTATTTATCCCTCAGAAACCTCAAACCTGAATCATATTCTATCTCTTCCATTCCTACTGGAAAATTAGTGAATGGAATTGGAGGAAATTATACAACTAAATTGACAATGTTCACATCAGATTTGTGATAACTTCCTTCACCTGGGCCATCAGTACAATAGTTAAATCCTTTCTCTCCTTTCTAAACAATTGAATCAATTTCACATGCCAGCAAAGTGAAGCTTTAGATTCTGCAAGCTAGGTTTTGGAAATGTATAAATTGATAAGTAACAGAAGAATAGACTTTTTTTTAAGAATGAAAGGTTTTAATAACCAAATTGGACTATATTTGTTACACTGTGGTGGTGGTGCTGGTGGTGGTAGGGCGTGTGTGTGTGTGTGTGTGTGTGTGTGTGTGTGTGTGTGTGTTTGCTTATGGGTCTGTGCACATAACATGTATTTAACAAAAGTTTGTTAAATGAAGCAATGCCTAAGGAATAAACATAAATTGGTTTATAAGACTCAAATCCTTGTAGTTCTTATTAATATTATTTATAAGGTGCAGATTATGCTGAAGTACACCTCTGTTCCCTAACACTATTTTTATAGTGAAAACACTCTGAAAAATAGTAGATAGGTTCAAGCTGTTGTCATCTTATCACTTAAACAAGATAATGAATCTAGAATGCTTTGTGTGAATGCGTTTGGAAAAGTATATTATATTTTTTCACTACTTTTTCCCCAAAGTCAAATATGGTTGGTAGCATTCAAAAGAAACCAGTTTCACAGACCCTTTGCTGCATCATCCAGAAGGAAATCAACTCATCTATGGGCCACTAGTTTATATGTAAGAAAATGAAAAGCATGATCATGACTTTCATGAGTTCTCATTCAATAAGATAAAAAAAAATTCCCATCAATTTAAAGAGGGGTTCCTTTTTGCAAATATCATGAACTTAGTAATATCTCTTCCATGCAATCATGGGGAGAAAAAAGAAAGAGGCTAATTGAACCCCAAAGGATTCAATCCCAAAGTGACAAAGGCCTCATAAATATCACTCAGTTGCCATCATGTTTCTATATTCCTGGTGAGATCTTTCTCTTTCACAGGTAGGGTTCACAAATCTGGGGCACTGGAATTGAGTAAATCATATTCTGCTCATATTTCTGTTATATTTGATTTAGTTTGTTCAGGCATAGGAATAGGAAGTGATGAGGACAATTTTGGTGATATGGATTTCAATGGTTAGGAAAAGTATAATTTGGAGTGGAAAGATTTTGATTGCTATCCCCATTTGTCCCAAACTAGCCATGTTGTCCTGGAAAAGATATTTAATTCAAGAAATTTCACTAATAAAGGAGTGATTCTAATATTTTCCACCACTAACCTCATAGAATAGATATGAAGAAATTAGTATAATAGCACTTACGGTGCTGTACAAATGTAAATTAATATTTTCATGAGGTGGGCAAATAGGATTTCATTTTGCAATCTAGCATAAATAAAGGAAGGTCAGAAAGAATATGATGTTCTTTCTAGGAAGCCATTTCTAGTACTTCTGTCAGTAACTAGACACAGGATCTTTGGTAAGACATTTTGTCTATTGAATTTTGTTGTTTTTTTTATATATAAAATGGCAGAGGAAAAAGTTTGAATTGAATGAAATATGAGATCCAAAAAATTCAATTCAACAAGCATTTAGGGGTAAGCTAGGTTGTTCAGTGGATAGAGTCAGGCCTAGAGTTGATAGGTCCTGGGTTCAAATCTGGCCTCACATACTTCCCAGTTGTGAGACCCTGGGCACATCACTTAACCTCAGTTGCCTAGCCCTTACCACTTGAAACCACTTCACTGTGATTCTAAGACAGAAGGTAAGTTTTTAAAAGCATATATGGAGTTAGTGACATGTACCAGGCTCTATGTTAAAAAAAATTGAATAATCGTAGTCATCAAGGAGCATATATTCTATGAGAGGAAAATTACATATATACAGATAAGTATAAACAAAACATAGCATAAGACATAATAAGACAATTTTGAAGGGAGAGTGAGAGAGCACTGGCAACTGAGGAGATCAGGAAAGACTCCCTGCAGGAAAGGACAACAGATCTGTATTGTAAAGGCAAATGGGAGGAAGAAGAGAATCCCACACAGGGAGAGGATCCTATACTAATTC
>NW_025388345.1:2817-12696 GCF_016433145.1 Gracilinanus agilis | reverse complement strand
TGGGGATAAATGACATAAGCAAGACAGTGTATGATAAACCCAAAGAGCCCAACTTTTGGGACATGAATCCACTATTTGACAAAAACTGCTGGGAAATTTGGAAAACAATATGGGAGAGATTAGGTCTAGATCAACATCTCACACCCTACACCAAGATAAATTCAGAATGGGTGAATGACTTGAATATAAAGAGGGAAACTATAAACATGTTAAGTGAACACAGAATAGTATACTTGTCAGATCTATGGGAAAGGAAAGACTTTAAAACCAAGCAAGAGTTAGAGAAAATTACAAAATGTAAATTAAATGGCTTTGACTATTTTAAACTAAAAAGTTTTTGTACAAACAAAAACAATATAGTCAGAATCAGAAGGGAAACCACAAATTGGGAAAAAATCTTTATAACGAAAAACTCTGACAGGGGTCTAATCACTCAAATATACAAGGAGTTAAAGCAATTGTATAAAACATCAAGCCATTCCCCAATTGATAAATGGGCAAGAGACATGAATAGGCAATTTTCAGGTAAAGAAATCAAAAGTATCAATAAGCACATGAGAAAGTGTTCCAAATCTCTAATAATTAGAGAAATGCAAATCAAAACAACTCTGAGGTATCACCTCACACCTAGCAGATTGGCTAAAATGAAAGAAGGGGAGAGTAATGAATGCTGGAGGGGATGTGGCAAAATTGGGACATTGATGCATTGCTGGTGGAGTTGTGAACTGATCCAGCCATTCTGGCTGGCAATTTGGAATCATGCTCAAAGGGCTATAAAAGAATGCCTGCCCTTTGATCCAGCCATACCATTGTTGGGTTTGTACCCCAAAGAGATCATAGATAAACAGACTTGTACGAAAATATTCATAGCTGCGCTTTTTGTGGTGGCAACAAATTGGAAAAGGAGGGAATGTCCTTCAATTGGGGAATGGCTGAACAAACTGTGGTATATGCGGGTGATGGAATACTATTATGCTAAAAGGAATAATAAACTGGAGAAGTTCCAGGCGAACTGGAGAGACCTCCAGGAACTGATGCAGAGCGAAAGGAGCAGAGCCAGAAGAACTCTATACACAGAGACTGATATACTGTGGTAAAATTGAATGTAATGGACCTCTGTACCAGCAGCAATACAATGACCCAGGACAATTCTGAGGGATTTATGGTAAAGACGCTACCCACATTCAGAGGAAGGACTGCAGGAGAGGAAACATATAAGAAAAACAACTGCTTGAACGCATGGGTCGGGGTGGACATGACTGAGGGTGTAGACTCGAAACTACCACACCAATGCAACTACCAACAATTTGGAAATTGGTCTTGTTCAAGGACATATGACAAAACTAGTGGAAACGCGCATCGGCCAAGGGTGGGGAGGGGTGCGGGGGGGGTGGGGGGCTGAAGGGGAAAGGTGGAGCATGAATCATGTAACCATGTCAAAAATGAATATTAATAAATGTTAAAAAAAAAAAAAAAGACAGGGAAGGTCATTACATCCTGATTAAAGGCAGTATAGACAATGAGGAAATAACAGTGCTCAATATGTATGCACCAAGTGGCATAGCATCCAAATTCATAAAGGAGAAACTGGCAGAGCTCAAGAAGGAAAAAGATAGTAAAACCATAATAGTGGGAGATCTAAATATTCCTCTTTCAGATCTAGATAAATCAAACCAAAAAATAAATAAGAAAGAGGTAAGAGAGGTGAATGAAGTTCCTAGAAAAATTAGATTAAATTGTTATGTGGAGGAAAATAAATAGGGACAAAAAGGAATACACCTTCTTTTCAGCTGCACGTGGTACATTCACAAAGATTGACCATGTAATAGGGCATAGAAACATTGCAAACAAATGCAAAAGAGCAGAAATAATAAATGTAACCTTCTCAGATCATAATGCAATAAAAATAATTAGTAAGGGCACCTGGACCATAAGTTCTGAGGAACTTATGGCAAAGAATGCTACCCACATTCAGAGGAAGAACTGCAGGAGAAGAAACAGAAGAAAAACAACTGCTTGAACACATGGGTTGAGGTGGACATGATTGGGGATGTAGACTCGAAACTACTACACCAATGCAACTAACAACAATTTGGAAATAGGTCTTGATCAATGACACATGTTAAAACCAGTGGAAATATGCATCAGCCATGGGTGGGGGGAGTGCGGGGGGGTGAAGGGGAAAGTAGGAGCATGAATCATGTAACCATGTTAAAAATGAATATTAATAAATGTTTTAAAAAAAAAGATCAAATCTGCCTGAACCATCTAAAATATTAGTGTATTTTTTTCCCCAAACGTATCAACCACAGAGAAAGAAAAAGTAAGCATTTATAAGGAAACCAATAGGTCAAAGAAAGGAATAAGGAGGGAAACACCCCCAAGTGTTAATATTGTAATATAACAAAAAAATTCCCAAATGAAGGAAATTATAGCAATAATATCTAGAAAAGAAAAAGTGCATGCCTACAACAGCTTTTAGTGCAGGTGAGTATCACAATAATGGATCTAAAGGAAGATGTAGAAAATATGATGGAAAATAAGACCATAGAAGGCAGAGTTTAAAAAGATGGTCACAGAAAGAAAGGACAAAGAGAAGGTTTGAATAGTGGAGACACTGAGAAGAAAAGTCGCATAAACAGAAACAAAACAAAAAAAACTATAGAGATTGAAGAATAAGTAGTACAAAATAAAAAGTACAATGGAAAGATTTCATATTTTCAAAATGAAGTGGATATCTTGGGGCCAGAGCTCACTAAGACAATTTGATCAGTATTGCTCTAGTAAGAAAAGACAAAGCTAGTAGTAAAACAGGTCACAACTTCCCTTCTTCACCACCACATATAACATGAAAGCAGGGCTTGGAAACAAATTACTAGACAATGAAATAAGGAGAATTCCCTGTAACCTTAAATGAGATATTTGCTTCTTCTTGCATATGCTTCTTCTCTTCCCCTTTCTTCCCCTTCTCCCCAAGTTAGACTCCCCTACCCAATCTAAGAATCCAAAGAAGGGCCATGTAAGTTTAATGGTTACTGAGATCTGACACTGCTGGCCTCCTACCTTCATTTTTTTATTAACCCCCATGATATTTTTGATATTTTGCTCTTTCAGATAAATTTTTAAATTAGTTTTTCTATCTCGATGAAATACCTTTTTTGGTAGTTTGATTGGCATGGCACTGAATAGGTAAATAATTTAGGCAGGTGTTTCATTTTTAATTCTATTGGTATAGTCTACCCATCAATTAATTTTTTTCCAATTGTTTAGGCCTGACTTTATTTGCATGAATAGTGTTTTGTAACTGTGTTGCTGGTGTGAAGATGGGATTAACTCTCCCCTGCCCATTTTTAGACTTTTCACCAGAAGCATATACAACCCACTTATCCTTATGTGAGGGGGAGGTCTGTGACCCACATGTACTATAGAGTGATGAATCAGAATTGACTGACTGCCCCCTGGGCAGTCCTAAGAAAATTTATAGACTATAATTGGTCCATGTAAAGTGGAAGCAAGGCACAGAAAGTGGTGAAAGGAAGGGTCTTTAAAAGTGGCAAGAACTTCCTGTGACCAGATCTTTCCCCTTGGAACTTGACCTGAAGGAGCTCTGGCTGAGGACCTTGAACTGCTCTTTGATTTTCCCTTAGAACTACCATGTGGGTGAGTGAAAAAGGCTGACTCCCTATCCTTGGCTTTTCTGAAGGTACTAGCCTCCAAAGAGGCCCCTCATCTTGGAGGAGGCCTCCTGGCTAAAACCCTTGTTTAATTTATCTCTGTGCCCCTTTGCTGGGCCTCTGAAGCCCTGCCTGGTTTGGTCCAGGCCAGAGTAATTATCTACTCTCTCTCTGATTTCTCTACTTTTCACTCTTTCCCTTTATTTTATAAGTAAATTACTAAAAAGACATTCTGACTTGAGTAATAATTTCAGTGACCACACACTTATGAATTTAGTCCAACCCCTTAATTTTTAACCCTTACACTGGTTTTGTTTCAGTAGATAGACCTCCAGATATTTTATATTGTCTATAATTATTTTAAATGAAAATTTTCTTTCTATCTCTTGTGTTAGATTTTGTTGTGGTATATAGAAATATTGGTCATTTATGTGGGATTATTTTATATGTGCAACTTAGCTAAAGTTGTTCATTGTTTAGATTAGTTTTTTGGTTGATTCTCTGGCATTCTTTAAGTATGATCTCATGTAATAGAAATTTGTTTCCTCATTGCCTGTTCTAATTCCTTCAATTTCTATTTCTTCTCTTATTGTTATAACTAGCATTTCTAATACAATATTGAATAGTAGTGGTATACTGGGCATCCTTGTCTCATCACAATCTTATTGGGAAGGCTTTTAACTTATCTCCCTTACTCATAATACTTGCTAATGGTTTTAGATAAATGTCATTTACTATATTATGGAAAACTCTATTTATTCTAATGTTCTCCAATGTTTTCATAAGGAATAGGTGTTATATTTCACCAAAACATTTTTCTGTATCTTTTGAGATAATCATATGGTTTCTGTTGGTTTTCTTATTGATATGGTCAATTATGCTGATAGTTTTCCTAATATTGAACCATCCTTAGATTTCTGGTATAAAACTCATCTGGTCATAGTGTATAATCTCCTTACTAGAATATTATTTAATATTTTGCATGAATATTCATTAGAGAGGCTGGTCCATAGTTTTCTTTCTCTGTTTTTTTTTTCTCTTTCTGATTTAGGTATCAGCACCTTATTTCTGTTTTAAAAGGAATTTGGTAGAATTCTTTTTTCACCTATTTTTTCAAATATTTTATATAGTATTGGAATTGATTTTTTTTAATGTTTCATAGAATTCACTTTTGAATCCATCTGACCCTGTGGATTTTTTCTTAGAGAATTCATTGATGGTTTTTTCAATTTCTTTTCCTGAGATGGGATTAAATATTCTATTTCCTCTTCTATTAACCTGAGCAATTTATATTTCTTTAAATATTCATCTATTTTGCTTTGTCATATTTATTGGCAAGTAGTTCCTAAAAATTACTTTTATTTTTTTTTCTTCATTGATAGTGAATTTGCCTTTTTTCACTTTTGATACTAGTAATTAGGACGTATTTCTTTTTTAAATCAAATTAAATAATGGTGTGTTTATTTTGTTATCCCCTCCACCAATAAAACCAGATCCCTATCTTATTTATTAGCTCAATGATTTCAAATTTTTCAATTTTATTAATCTCTTCTTTCATTTTTCAGGATTTCCAATTTGGCATTTAATCAGAGATTTTTAATTTTTTTTTAAGTTCCACATCCAGTTTATTGATCTGTTCTTTCTATTTTATTGATGTAAGCATTTAGAGAGGTAAACTTCCTTTTAAGTATTGTTTTGGCTGCATCTCATAAATTTTGTTATGTTGTCTCCTCATTGTCATTCTTTTTAATTACATTTTTTATTATTTATATGATTTTTGACCCACTCTTTCTTTAGGATAAGATTATTTAGTTTCCATTGTTGGATGGAATTTTTACAACATTCTAAAAAGCATACTTTTAATATTTCTTTTCTTCATTTGGTTGTGAGGGTTTTATGCTCTATTATATGGTCATTTTTTGTAAAGGTGACATGTACTGTAAGAAAAAGGTATATTCCTTTCTATTCTTACTCAGTTTTCTCCAGAGGTCTGTGAGGGGATGAAATGATGAAGATAGGAGGATTGGAGGAATGGGAGAAAGAAGAGAAGAAGGTAGAGGAAGGGAAAGGAAGGTAGAGGTCCCCATCCCTGGCAGGGGGAAATTGACCAGAGCCCTTCAGGGGCTCAAATAAAAGATCTGAGAGCAACTTTAGGGTTTAGAATAGCTAGGTTTTATTTTAATTAGGAAAGGGAAAATTTAGGGAAAACTAGGAGGTAGATAGAAAGGGAAAAAGGTGCTAAGAGAGAGAGCCTCCGGGCTCAAGAGCAGACCCTCCAGGGTAGAGAGCTCCAGGGTAGAGAGAGCTCCAAGGTAGAGAGAGATAAAAGGTACCAAACTTTCTCTTTTATACTTTCTCTGACACCTCCCACAAAGGAAGTGGGAGTTGTCAGGGGAAGTTATAGCAGAGAGGCCTGGGAGTTGTAGTCTTCTAGGGCTTACAACAATTTCAAATGACACAGGTCTATAATATCAAACTTTTCTAAAATTTCATTTACCTCTTTAACTTCTTTTTTGTTTGCTTTTTGATTGAAGTCCCCCACTAGTATAGTTTTATTTCCTCCTATAACTCATATAACTTCTCCTTTAAGTACCTAGATGCTTTCTCATTTGGTGCATATGTTTATTATTGATATTGCTTCATTATGTATGGAATCTTTTATCAAGATATAATTTTCTTCCTTGTCTCTTTTAATTAGATTTTGACTTTTCCTTTGTCTGAAATCACAATTGTTACCACTGTTTTATTAACTTTAGCTGAAGAATAATACATTGTACCCCAGCCCCTTACTCTTTTTTTTAAACATTTATTAATATTCATTTTTTAAATTTATTAATATTCATTTTTAACCTGTTTATATACTTTATGCCCCTACTTTCCCCTTCACCCCCCACACTCCCCCCACCCATGGCCAACGTACATTTCCACTGGTTTTATCATGTGTCCTTGATCAGGGCCTATTTCCATATTGTTGTTAGTTGCATTGGTGTGGTCGTTTCGACTCTACATCCCCAATCATGTCCGCCTCAACCCATGAGTTCAAGCAATTGTTTATCTTCTATGTTTCCTCTCCTGCAGATCTTCCTCTAAATGTGGGTATTGTTCTTTACCATAAATCCCTCAGAGCTGTCTTGTGTCATTGCATTGCTGCTAGTACAGAAGTCCATTACATTCTATTTTACCACAGTATATCAGTCTCTGTGTACAGTGTTCTTCTGGCTCTGCTCCTTTCACTCTGCATCAGTTCCTGGAGGTCTTTCCAGTTCACCTGGAACTCCTCCAGTTTATTATTCCTTTTAGCACAATAGTATTCCATCACCCGCATATACCACAGTTTGTTCAGCCATTCCCCAATTGAAGGACATACCCTCCTTTTCCAGTACTTTGCCACTACAAAAAGTGCGGCTATAAATATTTTCGTACAAGTCTGTTTATCTATGATCTCTTTGGGGTACAAACCCAACAGTGGTATGGCTGGATCAAAGGGCAGGCATTCTTTTATAGCCCTTTGAGCATAGTTCCAAATTGTCAGCCAGAATGGTTGGATCAGTTCACAACTCCACCAGCAATGCATTAACATACCAATTTTGTCACATCCCCTCCAGCATTCATTACTCTCCCCTTCTTTCGTTTTAGCCATTCTGCAAGGTGTGAGGCGATACCTCAGAGTTGTTTTGATTTGCATTTCTCTAATTATTAGAGATTTAGAACATTTTCTCATGTGCCTATCGATACTTTTGATTTCTTTACCTGAGAATTGCCTATTCAAGTCTCTTGCCCATTTCTCAATTGGGGAATGGCTTAATTTTTTATGCAATTGATTTAACTCCTTGTATATTTGAGTAATTAGACCCTTGTCAGAGTTTTTTGTTATAAAGATTTTTTTTCCCAATTTGTTGTTTCCCTTCTGATTTTGACTACATTGTTTTTGTTTGTACAAAAGTTTTTAGCTTAATATAATCAAAACCATTTAATTTACATTTTGTAATTTTCTCTAACTCTTGCTTGGTTTTAAAATCTTTCCTTTCCCAGAGATCTGACAGGTATACTATTTTGTGTTCACTTAACTTATTTATAGTTTCCCTCTTTATATTCAGTTCATTCACCCATTCTGAATTTATCTTGGTGTAGGGTGTGAGATGTTGATCTAAACCTAATCTCTCCCATATTTTTTCCAAATTTCCCAGCAGTTTTTGTCAAATAGTGGATTTTTGTCCCAAAAGTTGGGCTCTTTGGGTTTATCATACACTGTCTTGCTGACGTCATTAACCCCAAGTCTATTCCACTGATCCTCCCTTCTATCTCTTAGCCAGTACCATATTGATTTAATGACTGCTGCTTTATAGTATAGTTTAATATCTGGTACTGCTAGGCCCCCTTCCTTCACATTTTTTTCATTATTTCCCTTGATATTCTTGATCTTTTGTTCTTCCAAATGAACTTTGTTATAGTTTTTCCTAATTCAGTAAAGAAGTTTTTTGGTAATTTGATAGGTATGGCGCTAAATAGGTAAATTAATTTGGGTAGAATGTTCATTTTTATTATGTTAGCTCGTCCTACCCATGAACAATTAATGGCTTTCCAATTGTTGAGATCCAGTTTTATTTTTTTGGAAAGTGTTTTGTAGTTGTTTCCGTATAATTGCTGTGTTTGTTTTGGTAGATAGATTCCCAAGTATTTTATATTGTCTAGGGTGATTTTAAATGGTGTTTCTCTTTCTACCTCTTGCTGCTGTGATGTGTTGGAAATATATAGAAATGCTGATGATTTATGTGCATTTATTTTGTATCCTGCAACTTTGCTAAAGTTGTTGATTATTTCTACCAGCTTCTTAGTTGATTCTCTAGGATTTTTTAAGTATACCATGTTATGGGAGTAATTTGAGGAAAGGTGTTTGGGATAAGGGAATTGAAAGGAGGATGTTGGAGACTAGGTAAATGGATAAATTAGGCTACAGGTAGGCTGAGATTAAAGGAGATTCAGGGTATAATATGACTGAGGTCAGGAGTATAACACAGAAGGGAAACAGAGATCTTTTGGGAGAAGAGAAGTTAAACTAAAAACAGACTAACACAGCAGGCTTACAGACTGGGACTTAGACTCAAACACAAGCTGAGGGAAATAGACTAGACTGAAATTAATAAGCAGGCTTTAGTTAATTTCACAGGAAGGGACCTATTTGAAGTAACACCTTCCTTCAAGATGGATGCCCCAGCTACCCTCTGAGCCCAGAGTATGTTGTCTCTTTCCCTCTTCTCCCTCTTGTTAACTAACAGACAAATTACACTAAATAGAACTATTGAAACACAAAGGGTTTAATTGTTTGAAGAATGTTTGTTAGGAAGGTGGGTTAAAGGAAAGCCCTATCAGTTATCTCCGGAACCTCAGGTGGGGGAAGGGAAGTAAAGATAGAATCTGAGTAAGGACCTACCTTATTCAGTTTTACAAAATGCTATCTAAAGGGAATAAATTATGATTTGATTAAATTATAAATAATGCTGTCAATTAAATAACTCTTCACAGATTTAACTCCTCTCTAGTTATTCTCCTTATAAACTCCACCGCCACTAAGTTAAGGGAGGGAAGGCAGGGTGGTATTGGGAAAGGAAGATATAAAGGGTCTATCTAAAATAATAATTTCTTAAGTAAATATATCAATGCTAGGCTAAATTTCAATATTGAAGCTAGATAATCTAAGAGCTCACTCACTGACTTCCTCCCTTCACGGAAGATCCAGTCAACTCCCCTCCTCAAGATTCTAAAACCTCTAACAGCTTTTTGGAACTCAGCCAAAGCTAGAAAAAACTATAACCCCCAATTCTGTATACTACAACCATCATATCATCTGCAAAGAGTGATAGCTTAGTCTCCTCATTGCCTATTTTGATACCTTCAATTTATTTTTCTTCTCTAATTGCTATTGTTAGTGTTTCTAGTACTATGTTGAATAATAGAGGTGATAATGGGCATCCTTGTTTCACTCCTGATCTTATTGGGAAGGCTTCTAATTTATCCCCATTGCATATGATGTTTGTTGATGGTTTTAGGTATATACTGTTTATTATTTTTAGGAAAGGTCCTTCTATTCCTAT
This sequence comes from Gracilinanus agilis, assembly GCF_016433145.1. Classification (NCBI taxonomy): domain Eukaryota; kingdom Metazoa; phylum Chordata; class Mammalia; order Didelphimorphia; family Didelphidae; genus Gracilinanus; species Gracilinanus agilis. Next base: position 2,930 of record NW_025388345.1, on the reverse strand, counting down.
ACTTTTCAGTGTTTTCAATAGGAATGGATGCTGTATTTTGTCAAAGGCTTTTTCAGCATCTATTGAGATAATCATGTGATTTTTGTTTGTTAGATTGTTGATATGGTCAATTA
>NW_025388345.1:0-2721 GCF_016433145.1 Gracilinanus agilis | reverse complement strand
TTGATGGTTTTAGGTATATACTGTTTATTATTTTTAGGAAGGGTCCTTCTATTCCTATATTTTTCAATGTTTTCAATAGGAATGGATGCTGTATTTTGTCAAAGGCTTTTTCAGCATCTATTGAGATAATCATGTGATTTTTGTTTGTTAGATTGTTGATATGGTCAATTATGTGGATAGTTTTCCTAATGTTGAACCATCCTTGCATTCCTGGTATAAATCCCACCTGGTCATGGTGGATGATCTTCTTAATTATTTGCTGGAGTCTCTTTGCTAATATTCTATTTAAGATTTTTGCATATATGTTCATTAGGGAGATTGGTCTATAGTTTTCTTTTTCTGTTTTTGGTCTACCTGGCTTTGGGATCAGTACCATATTTGTGTCATAAAAGGAATTTGGTAGGACTCCTTCTTTGCTTATCATATCAAATAATTTGTATAGTATTGGGATTAGTTGCTCTTTGAATGTCTGATAGAATTCACTTGTGAATCCATCAGGTCCTCGTGATTTTTTCTTAGGGAGTTCTTTGATGGCTTGTTCAATTTCTATTTCTGATATGGGATTATTTAGGTATTCTATTTCTTCTGCTGTTAATCTAGGCAGTTTATATTTTTGTAAATATTCATCCATATCTCCTAAATTGTTATATTTGTTGCCATATAATTGGGCGAAATAGTTCTTAATGATTGCCTTAATTTCCCCTTCATTATAGGTGAGGTCTCCCTTTTCATCTCTAATACTGTCTATTTGGTTTTCTTCTTTCCTTTTTCTTATTAGATTGACCAGTACTTTGTCTATTTTATCTGTTTTTTCAAAGTACCAGCTTCTAGTCTTATTTATTAATTCAATAGTTCTTTTACTTTCAATTTTATTAATTTCTACCTTAATTTTTAGTATTTCTAATTTAGTTTTCATCTGGGGGTTTTAATTTGCTCGCTTTCTAATTTTTTGAGTTGCATACCCAATTCATTAATCTCTGCCCTCCCTAATTTGTTAATATATACACTCTAGGATATAAATTTCCCCCTGAGTACTGCCTTGGCTGCATCCCACAGAGTTTGGTAGGATGTCTCATCATTGTCATTCTCTTTAATGAAATTGTTGATTGTTTCTATGATTTCTTCTTTGACGAATTGGTTTTGGAGGATCATATTGTTTAATTTCCAATTGGTTTTTGATTTCCCTGTCCAGGTGCCCTTACTAATTATTATTTTTATTGCATTATGATCTGAGAAGGTTACATTTATTATATCTGCTCTTTTGCATTTGTTTGCAATGATTCTATGTCCTATTACATGGTCAATCTTTGTGAATGTACCATGTGCCACTGAAAAGAAGGTGTATTCCTTTTTGTCCCTATTTATTTTTCTCCACATATCAATTAAATCTAATTTTTCTAGGACTTCATTCACCTCTCTTACCTCTTTCTTATTTATTTTTTGGTTTGATTTATCTAGATCTGAAAGAGGAATATTTAGATCTCCCACTAGTATGGTTTTACTATCTATTTCCTTCTTGAGCTCTGCCAGTTTCTCCTTTATGAATTTGGATGCTATACCACTTGGTGCATATATATTGAGCAGTGTTATTTCCTCATTGTTTATACTGCCTTTAATCAGGATGTAATGACCTTCCCTGTCTTTTTTAATCATATCTATTTTTACTTTGGCTTTGTCAGAGATCACAATAGCCACTCCTGCCTTCTTTTTTTTATTTGACACCCAAAAGATTTTGCTCAAGCCCTTTACCTTAAACTTGTGTGTGTCTACCCGCCTCATATGTGTTTCTTGTAGACAACATATGGTAGGATTTTGGTTTCTGATCCACTCTGCTATTTGCTTCCATTTTATGGGTGAGTTCATTCCATTCACATTCAGAGTTACAATTATCAGTTGTGCATTCACTAACATTTTTGTATCCTCCCCTAGACCCACCCCTTCTTCTTACACTATTTTCTTTTAAACCAGTGGTTTGCTTTGAGCCGGTATCCCTTATCCCCTCCCTTGATTGACTTCCCTTTCTGCCCCCTCCCTTGTTATTCCCCTCTTTTTGTTTTTTAAAGGCCTAATGGATTCCCTCCCCCTTTTCCTCCCCTCCCTTTTTTGACTTCCCCACTCCCCTGCTCCCTTAGGTTTATTCCTTCTGACTTTCTCAGTAGGGTTAGATAGAGTTTTTTATCCCAATGGACATAGCTACTCTTCCCTCCTCGAGTTGATTACACTAAGAGTAAGGTTTGATTATTACCTCTTAATGTTCTCTTCCTCTCCTTCTTATAATAGTATTTATCCCCTCCCCTTCCCACGCCCTCTTTGTGTATAATAGAATATCCTGTTTTTCTTATTCATTTAAGTTTCTCTTGATGTCCCCTACTATTCAGGCCCCTCTTTCCCACGCCCCATATCATCTTAGACCATTTAGTATCCTATCCTCTCCCTATGAATTATTCTTCTGTTTGTTATAATAGTGAATATTATAATAGTGGATCGAGTTCACTACAGAGAATTATACATAGCATTTCTCCACATAGTAATATAGATAATTAGATCTTATTTAAGCCCTTAAAGAGTCAAATTTTAAAAAGTATAAGTTTTCTTTCTTTTCCCTCTGTTTCTTATTTACCTTTTCATGTTTCTCTTGATTTTTGTGGTTGGGTATCAAACTTTCCATTTAGTTCTGGTCTCTTTTGTGCAAAAACTTGGAAATCTTCAATTTTGTTGAAT
>NW_025388344.1:0-1685 GCF_016433145.1 Gracilinanus agilis | reverse complement strand
AGTTCAATGACTTGCCCAGGGTCACACAGCTGCTTAGACCTGGAGTCGAAGACCTGGATTCAAAGTCCACCTTGGATACATGCTAGCTATTAAAAGCTCTTATTAAAGCTTAAAACCACACCTAGGACTTTTGTGATATTCCATATTCCTGTTTCCTGTGCCCAGAAATGCCTTCCATGTAGCAGGAACTTGATAAGTATTTCATATCTGATAGTGATATTAATGATGGCGAAGGTGACAATTGCTTAGAACATGGGGAGCTATTTGGCTTCTTGGGAGGCTAAATGAATACTTTCTACCGAAGGGATTAAGGCCAAGGAAATGTCAATAGTAGATGAACTGAGAAATAAAGATGTCACTTCTGGAAGAAAGTGGGACCTGCCTCCTCACTAGGGAAAGGGCCTGTTGTTTCCCCTGTAGGGATTGCCACACGCTGGTGATTTGCCAAGGTTCAAAAAGGGGGTAGTGAGGTCCCCAATGGGGGCTGAACGAGGAAACTGTCTGGCTGGGAGCTGGGGTCTCTCATGATACTCACATCGAAGGGGCTGAGATGGAAGAGGGAAAGCTGGGAGCTTCCTAGAAATGTCAAGGCAGGCATCAGGAAGTTCCCTACTAGAGTGTCTACCCCAAAGTATTTCCCCCAAATTTCAGACTTTTAAGAGGGTAGGTAGAGTGTGATCCATGACCCTTTCCCATGAAGAATGTCAGCATGATCAAGGGCTAGATTTGCTGTACCCCCTGCATCCAGCGGGGACAAGGAGACTGTGGGCTTGGACAGGACCGTCTTTTGTTCAGCTCTGGGCCAATTCAGTTTGCATTTCTTGATTAAATGTCCAGAGCCCTTGGTGAGAACATTAATCTTGAATTTGGAAGCCTATTCCTTGATGCTCTTCTCTTGGATCTGTTTGCTCATTGGAAAAGTGAAATCCAGGTAGTGTTGAGTAGTGTTTCATCTGAGTGATCACAGGAAAATAATTGAGTCAAAACCAAAAGGGAAATAGGATTGCTTCCCAATTGGGTAGTCCTTGGGGAAGAAGGAGGAGAATCTAATCTGATGTCAGGAGCCCAAGTCCTGTGCCCTGAACAAAACTCCAGTGATTTGTCCAAGGGCACCCAAGTGTGGGCGAACCTCCCAGAGCACTCATTGTCAGGGGCTGAGCATGATGGGAATATCTGTGAATCCTTATTTGAACAAATCAGACTTTAAACACAGCAGGGCCCTGCTTCTTCCTTCCTGTAGGCCTGAATTTGATTTTGCTTGTCGTCATGCTCTGTTGATTTCTACATGAAATTCATCCTTGGTGCAAAAGGCACATTTTTCAACTCCTTACAAAGCATGTTACTCTGATATTGGTTTGCTTAAGTCAGCACTTGTGTCCTATTACGATTAAAAATGATAAAGACTGATAGTATAAGAGAAAATAATATTTTAATAGCCATGGCTTTGTTGGTAATATATATATATATATATGTGTGTGTGTGTGTGTGTATATATATATAGTGTTAGTTAAAATCACCTGGGGTTCTATTTGGAAGGCTTGAACCTCAATATAGTGTTTGACAAACTTCTGTGGACCTGTGGGGGTCCTGAAAACTACATTTCCCATGGTCCAATGGGTTTCATGGGTTTCCTGTTTTGGATGACGTATTAAAGGTGAGGGACTATTTTAAGTAGGGGGTAGTGA
>NW_025388343.1:0-1420 GCF_016433145.1 Gracilinanus agilis | reverse complement strand
TGTGAGTTTTTTGGTTCTCTTTGCTTTGCTCACTTTACTGAAAGAATCCTTTTCTTCTTCTTTTCCTCCTCTTTTTGTTTATTATTAAATTAAATTAGATATATATATATATATATATATATATTTAAAACACCAGGAGTATTTATTTATTTTTACTCCTACAGTAGGCAATGGGAGTTAAGTGACTTACCCAGGGTCACACAGCAAGGAAGTATCCAAGGCCACTTTTGAATCCAGGACCTCCCATCTCTAGGCTTGTCACTCTATCCACTGAGCTACCTAACTGCTCCTCCCAATAACATTTAAGGATTTGGTTGATATTCATCATCCAACTCAATCACCTTCATATGCTCCACTAGAATTATTGCTATTTTACTTCTGTTAAATGTGTCAAGTATCTATAATGTGTTAAACACTCAGTAGACCAAAAATTTAGAGACAATTAATTGACATAGCGGTATAGCGAGGTGGTATAGTGGATGGAGTCCTAGGTCTGGAGTCAGAAAGACTCATATCTCTTAGTTGAAATCTGGCCTCAGCTACTAGCTATGTGACCTTGGGCAAGTCATTTAACCCTGTTTGTCTCAGTTTCCTCATCTGGAAAATGATCCAGAGAAGGAAATGGTAAACCACTCCAGTATCTCTGCCAAGAAAACTTCAAATGGGTTCAAGAATAGTTGGACATCCCTAAAAAAAAAAAAAAAAAGAAAAACAACAAAAAATGACATAGTAGATAAGAAAACTGGCCTTGGAGTCAAGAAGAAATGAGTTCAAATCCTGCCTTAGATATTTTGTAGCTATATATCCCTGGACAAGTCATTTAACATCTAAATTTCGTTTCCTCATCAGTAAAATAAGAATTTAGAGGTGAAACCCAGTGGTTTCTAGGACCCCCTCAGGCTGTAAACCAATAATGTGGGTGTGTTTGGAGACAGACAGACAAGGACAGAGAAAGAAACAGATAGAAAAAGACAGATAGATGGAAGCAGAGAAACAGAGACAGAGAGACAAAGTACTACAAGCTAGTAGTTAACGAGCCTAGCCATGGTCTAAAGGAGATACAAGATTGAAGTTAAAATCAGAATCTTTAAAAAGTTTTTCCCCTTAATGATAAACCACAGTAATAAAAATCTTAAAGGCAAGCAGTATTAATATCAGTAATATTTCATAACACTTGTAAATGGAACACTCAAGGAATCAAGACTTTTGAAAAGGATGAATCACTGAGAAACATTTGCATTAATTACAAAAGCAGGTTTTATTGGTAAAATTATAAGTTTTATATAAATATATATAAAATTATATATATAAATATATATAATGTATATAAATATATATTAAAAATTATATATATAAATATATGTAAATATAAATATATTTATATAAATATAAATATAAAATTATAACTAAGCCCCTGGCA
>NW_025388342.1:0-2304 GCF_016433145.1 Gracilinanus agilis | reverse complement strand
TCTCTCTCTCTCTCTCTCTCTCTCTCTCTCTCTCTCTCTCTCTCTCTCTATCTATCTATTTATCTATCCATCCTTCCATCCATCTACCTATCTATTGATCTATCCATCCATCCACCCATCTATCCATCCATCCATCCATCTATCTATCCATCTATCTATCTATCTATCTATCTATCTATCTATCTATCTATCTATCTATCTATCTATCTATCTATCTATCTATCTATCTATGTATCTATCTGTCTGTCTATCTATCTATCTATCTATGCATCTATGTATGTATGTATCTATCTATCTACCTATCTATCTACCTATCTATTTATCTATCTATCCATCCATTTGTCTCTCTAGTCTCTTTCCTGAGCTCTAGTACCACATCACCAACTGGCTTTTGGACATCTCAAACTGGATGTCTTCTGTAGCATCTCCAGTTTAATATATCCAAAATAGAACTTGTATCTCTTCTCCCCCAAACCTGCAGCCCTTGTTCCTAACTCGCTTATTATTGTCTGGGGTGCTACTCCTCTGTCCCCTGTTCTAGTCACACAAATTCCTGTCCTATGAGTCATCTGTACATCCTTTTCTCATCCACCCCACATATCCTATCTGTTATTAAAGTGTGTTGTTTCTGCCCCCACAGCCTCTCTTGCCTATATCTCCTTTCTCTCCACTCCTACCACTACTATTCAAGGTTTTCATCACTTCTTGCCTGGACTATCACAAGTCTCCTAGTTGTCTCCCTGCTCTAAGTCTCTTCCATTCTAATCCATTCTCCACAAGCTACCAAAGGGACTTCACTAAAGCACATCTGATCTTGTCGAACTCCTCTCTCTACTTAACCACTTCCATTCAATAACCTTCAATGGCTCCCTATGACCTCTAAGAACAAAACCAAACTTCTATCTGAAATTTAAGGCCCTTCAACCTTCCTCTCTTTCCAATCTTCTTACATCTTGCTTCCTTCCATCCTGATATATTAATTCTTAACGCATCACTCCATCTAGGTGCTTTTGCCCCAGCCATCCCTTCAGACTAGAATGCTGTCTTTCCTCACTTTAACCTCCTAGAGTCTCTGGCTTCCTTCAAGCCTCTGCTTAAACAACCTCTATCCTGCGGGGTCTTTCCCCCCCTCCAGGGCTGGGCTACCCATTCTTCCAAGGCTGCTTTGTAAGACCTTGATTTGTATGTAGCCCTGTGTATAAATGCTGACTCCCCCATTAGAGTATAAGCCCCCTGAGGTCGAGAACTGTTCCCCTTTTGTCTTTGTATTCCTAGACCTGTACAAATGCCAGCGCATGGCAGGTTGGAAATAAATTGAATTGAATACATGGGGAACCCACCAAAAAAGGAGGCACCTGCAGGACCTGTGTAAGTTCTAGCCTCAGACAAACAGAGACCCCTATGTGGCGCAAGAACAGAGTGCTGGTCCTGAAGTCAGAAAGACCTGAGTTCAAATTCAAACTCAAACATGAACTATAAATCACTTAAGTTTGGTGTNAAACAGGAACTATAAATCACTCAAGTTTTGTCTACCTCAGTTTCCTTATCTGTAAAATCTGTAAAATATCTATCAAGAGAACCTTTCTCCCAGGGCTGCTGTATCAAAGGAGGTCATCGTGGAAAAGTGTTTAGCTCAATTCCGGGCACATAGTAAGCACAAAGTAAACATTATTGTTGTTATTACAGAAGAACAGGGGAAAACTCCTGGAAGCTAGGAGCTGGCTCAGCTCAAGCTTGGAGTGCCATCTGGAGGTAGAAGCAGAGATTACAGCCCGAATCATTTTTTTTTTCTCCATCAGGCACTAAACTAGGTAGGCAGGTAGGCAGGAGAAGGCGAGCAATAAAGTACATTGACTAGCCCAGCCCGGAGTCCTCCCGCGCCCCAGGGCTGAGGCTTTGTCAGTTGCTTTGAAATTATCCAGGTCTACAGCGCCATCTTCCCTGGGGCCAGGCTCGCCACTCCATGGGCGTAGGGAAGCCCCAATGCGGAGACCCCCTCTATGAATGTCACCCGGCGCCTTCTCTGGAGGGCACCTGGCCAGGCGGCTGCTTGGAGCCCCGCGAGGTTAAGCAATCAATGAATGCCGAGTGCCTACTATGCGCCAGGCACTGGGCTCATCAATGGAGATGCTACGGGTTAGAAGGAGGTCTTGAACTCGGGTCTTGCTGATGCTGATGCTGCCTGTCTAGCCAGAGCGCCAAAGCCTCCCCCCACCCCACCCCCCAAAGCCCCTGCACCGATGCGTGGTGGCTAGAGGTGTGAGCACGCCCTCCCCACACTGCTCCTTTCTTGACCCTTACTTT
>NW_025388341.1:0-2897 GCF_016433145.1 Gracilinanus agilis | reverse complement strand
CCTTCCTTCCTTCCTTCCTTCCTTCCTTCCTTCCTTCCCTTCTTCCCAGATTGGAGTCTTTCTTATGCCAAGTCCAACACGCCATCCACCATACCATCTAGCTGCTTATAAAGAAATAAAACAAGACTCACATAAGGTGACCCCAAATTTTCTAAGCTATTCTTGGAGTTCTTCCAGACCTAGCCTGTCTTGGTTCCTGTCTACAAGGAATACATGACACTGTATCTATTCAAGACTGTATCCATTTTCTGGAGGTCTCTGCCTCTCTGATAAGAATGGGTGCTATCTTTTCTTTAAAACATATCCAATCTGAATGTCTGAATGTGGGATTTTCCAGGGGTGTGCTGGAGCCAGCTGAAACTACCTAGTGAGAGCTTATTGTTAAATTTTCAGTGTCAGCAATTACGACCTCATAAATCAGCAAAGAACTACAAATCAGCTTTGATTTATTGTTTTGTTTGTCTAGACTTAAGGAAGTGATGGAGAAAATGTTAATGCAGATTAAACTGAAAAGTGTGTCAAGCCTACATTTTTTTCCCCTCTAGAGAGCTAGTTGTTAAACATTTAGCAGCTGCTCCACTAGATTTTACCCACTTGATCTCTTTGGACAGAATTTATTGATATATTCTCCCAACCTAAATTTGTTCTTAGCAAATCAGGAAACCTCCTAATGACATGGCATGGCAGGTTTGTGGTGTGTGGTGCTCAGTCTAGTGATTGTGCAGCCACTGCCACTGGGTATCTAAATTCAACTGCCCTTACCCAGGGGACCATAAAGAAAATGCAAATGGGTAAACAGGGAGGTTCTCATCACCTCAAAATCAGAGATTCCGATCTTCACACTGATACCCAGATCCATCCCAAAGAACACAAAATATATCCCCATGCTTTGTTCTTTCTGAAGTAACCTCCATTTCAAAGGAGTTCCCACCATTTATTCCTCCCTCTTCTCAGGCTACTAATTAAATTCAGATAGCTTTGTGGTCTATCAGTGTTTACCATATTGTCACAATTGAGAGACTAGTTTTGGATAAGAATATAAGCTTATTATTAATATTTTTTTAAACCCTTACCTTCTGTCTTGGAGTCAATACTGTGTATTGGTTCCAAGGCAGAAGAGTGGTCAGGGCTAGGCAATGGGGGTTAAGTGACTTGCCCAGGGTGACACAACTGGGAAGTGTCTGAGGCCAGATTTGAACCTATGACCTCCCGACTCTAGGCCTGGCTCTCAAGCCACTGAGCTACCTAGCTGCCCCCAAGAATATAAGCTTATTGATTAGGCTGGCCTTATAACCAATAGAGCGATAGGCCAGTGGGCCTCGAATAACTAAAGACCCCAAAACTCCATCAAGCAGATCCATAAATAGAGTTTTAGAACCCCATTAAACAGCCTTTCTGTTGAACACTCCAAGACATCTCTAACTGGAAAATAGCTAGGATGTGGTCCAACAAACTATCCACTTCTTCTCATCCCCTTCTGATGGACTTCTTGTAGGCAGGGAAAAAAAAATTCTTGTATCATTTTTCTATCAATCAAATTTTGTTAAAAGGAAGACCTTTATTGGGATTCCTGACGACAAAGAAAATGTAAAAAGCGAAGTCTCTGTCCCAGAACCCAGACGCAGGAATACACTTTAATCTATGATCCTTAAATAGAAATTAGTATAGTATTTGAAATATAAATTCTCACAATGTAAATGAAGGAATTTTGTTGCATTTGAAAGCATTCTAAAAACTAGAAAGCAATCTACAAGTGTACAGGAGACTACAATAATGCTTCACATTTATATAACTGTAAGGAGGATGGAGAATTTTTGAGGTGGTAAGTAAAAATTCAGGACCAAACTCCATTCCTCCCTCTCTGGCCTCAAACCCTCTTCAGGCTTATTGAAGCATCAAGGCAATTTGCAGGACCTAGGCCTTCTTTGAGAGTGGGGAGCATGAGGAGTGCTGAAAATCGTCAGCTGATGCCCTGGAAAGTTGGGCAAAGGACAGTTCTTGCTCTCAAGGAATTCAGTCTAATGGGGGGAGGGAGGGAAGGGTAGACCACATTTAAACAGAGATATGTTAAACAAGTTTTAAATACAGAATAAATTGGAAATTGTGGAGGCAATAGAATTCAAAGGGGATCAGGAAAAGCTTCCTATAGAAGGTGAGATTTTTAGTTGGGACTTGAAGGAAGCCATGAAGATCAGTAGGCAGAGTTGAGGAGGGAAAGCATTCCAGGGATGGAGGACAAGCCAGTGAAAATGCCCTGAGCCAAGAGATGGGGTATATTGAGAAAGCATTGAGTATGTTTGCCTCAAGTCTTAGAAAAGTCAGTGGGACTGAAAAATGAGGCACACACAGGCTGGATTCTGTGGTGGAGACCCAACCAGAAGTGAGGACTGGAGACCTTTTCCTGGGTGCGTGTTTGTTTTTATGGTTCAGGGATGAGTATGTCAGGTTTCCATAGCTTTCTGAACAATCATTTGTAAGTGAGCCTGGGTGTGGTATAGATCTGACACCACTAACAAAAGAATAGGGCATATATGGTTGTCTCACACTCACAGGAGTGTGATAACACTCCCCCAAGGAAGCAGCTGTAGCAGATGAGAGTTTTAGCAGAGGGCAACAGCAGCTCTTCTGAGAAGCAGAGAAAGAGGCAAGGGGCAGGGGCAGAGGGTGGAGCTTTAGTGGGTGACAGCTGCTGCAAGAGAAGCTCTAGGACTTGAATGAGGCAACTGTAAGAAGTGGAACAGAAGTGATGGATCCCAGCCAATTACTGGGACATGGATCCATGAAAGCTCTTCTGTCTTGATGCAATTCTTCACTTTGGGAATGAAATTTCTGGGGGCTTGTTTCTTTTCTCACTGGTTCAGGATCCTGTGGGACACTGTACCCATTTTATGGCCTGG
>NW_025388340.1:0-8014 GCF_016433145.1 Gracilinanus agilis | reverse complement strand
ATACTTCCTAGCTGTGAAAGCCTGGGCAAGTCATTTAATCCCGATTGCCTAAACCTTATTGCTCTTCTGCCTTGGCATCAATACATAGTATTGATTCGAAGATGAATGGTAAGGGCTTAAAAAAATAAAAAGAATATTATGTGTGAGGAACCACAAGGAGGCCTGGTTGAATAGACCATAGAGTATATGAAGGAAAAATAATGTATAGTAAGCCTGGGAAAGTAGCTATTTACTCTAGAACCAGGCCAACCGAGTCTAAATCCTTCTTTCCTATGATGGCCTTTCATATATTTATAATTGTCGTTGTTCATGTTATATATGAACTGTTATATCACCTTTGTCCTTTCATAAAATTGTCATTTTAAAAAAGTGTTGCTATTCAGTCATTAAGTTGTGTCTAACTCATTGTGATCCCGAGGATCATGGCACACAAAAGCTGCACATGGAGGGGGGGGGGGCGCAGCTGGGTAGCTCAGTGGAGTGAGAGTCAGGCCTAGAGATAGGAGGTCCTGGGTTCAAACCCGGCCTCAGCCACTTCCCAGCTGTGTGACCCTGGGCAAGTCACTTGACCCCCATTGCCTACCCTTACCACTCCTCTACTTATGAGACAATACACCGAAAAGTACAAGGGTTTAAAAAAAAAGCTGCACATGGGATTTTCTTGGCAAAGATACTAGAGTAGTTTGTCTTTTCTTTCTCTAATTTGTTGTCCAGATAAAGAAACAGAGGCAAACAGAAATTAAGTGACTTGTCCAAGGTCACATAGCTAATGAGTATTGTTTTGAGGAAGATTATAATTTAATTATTATTAAGATTATTTTTTGATCTTCAGTCAATTAGAGTGTGCAGTCAGAAAGTTCAGTAAGGAGAGGACCATTCCAGCAGAAGAGGACGTTCAGATGGAAGAGGACTTGGATGAAGAGGATTCAGGATACAGGATTTATGGACTTTGTGTTAAGACTGATGGACTTGTGAATTGAACTGATAAAACTTCATTTTCAAGGATTTTCTTAAAGAAGAGGATTAATCATGGACCATTTGCATTAAATGGTTTGGAAGTATTCTGGGTAATGTAAATAGTATCACTACACACTCATATGCATCCAACATTGCACATAAAACTATCAAGAACTTCGATGGAGAACAGGAGAAAAGGAGAGAGGAGATTTCCTTGAGGAATGGAACATCATAAGGAGGAAGGAGATCTGAAGGAGATCTGGAGTTTTGGTAGGTATCAAACATCCATCAGTAACATGTTGCAACACATTACAGCAAAGAAACAACATAACAAATCAGATACATACAAAACAAACATGTTAGGATACATTGTGTTCCTTATGGAATGAAACAATGTATAAATACTAACAAAATTAGACTTAGCTATAGGATAAGTGAGTACTATCAAAGGATAGTTAGTTACTAACAAAGATTAGCTAGTTATTGAGGTAGATATAGCTAGACTAATATACTAATACGATAGGGATAGTTTAGAATAGTTTAGGAGTAGTATTAGATTAGATTAGAAGATAAGATAAGGTAATATACATTAAAGTGCAAATGCATCAAACATAACAAAACTGCATTACATGAAGAACATATAGCATACTTCAGATCACATATCACGAAATGTAAATAGTTGTGTAAATAGCATGTGTATATTGTAAATTGTATTGTAGTGCAATTATTGTATATGTAAAGGGTGTGCATATGTATACTTAATATGTATATATTATGTGTACATCTATATATATGTATATCATACATGTATGTGTTATGTATGTATTGTGTGTATCATATGTGTATGTGTGTATAAATGTAAATTCTGTGAATACTTTGATATAATTGAGTTGCAAACATTTAAATGTAATTTGCATAAGGGACTTTACTGTTTTGTTGTAATTTTGATGTAAAGACTTATGCAATGTTCTGTTAAAATATATTTTCCAAATCTGTTTGCATTTAGTAGTTAGTAGAATATTTCTGTATTGGAATAGGAGTTGTGTTTGATGTTTGTTTTGACTTTTACGTTGATATTTTATATTTGCTATTCATTTTGTTGGAAATTTTGCATTGTTACTTGTTGCTTTGAGCTATGTAACTGTTCAATGTATTTATTCCTTTACCTTTCCTTGTTAAAATCCCTAGTGTAGGTTGGAGTAGGACAGTGTTAGATAGAATAGAGTTAGTGTAGGTAGTTTGTTATTTTGGGTTAGAATTTTAGTTTTGTTTGTAGTGTACAAATACCAAAATATTGTGTGGAACACTATTTTGGCTTTGTGCAAAGGGGGGAACTGTTGTGAGGAAGATTATTATTTAGTTATTAGCTTAGTATTAGTATTAGAACTAACAGGAAGGGCTGGAGAATTCCACATGGAATGGGGAAGCAGGAAGTGGCTTGCACTCTCTGAGAAGGACTCCATGGTGGTTGGGACAAGCAGTAACTGATTCCCTGGGGACCTCAGAGCTAGGGGAGTTGCACCCTGATTCCCTGGGATCCTGGAGTGTGGTGAAGGTTGGAAGCAGAGGACATATATCCTGCGTGACAGCACTGAGTAGGGAGTAATATGAGATCTGGTGGACAGCTTGCAGATTTCCTCTCCCTACTGGGCTAGTTTGGACCACCAGTTCTGGAGGAGTTGGTTCCTGGCATCCTGAAAACATCTCTGGACTCTACTGTGAGGATTCTCACTCCAGTACTGTTATTCTCCAGACCTTGTCTTGCTTAGCTCTTAGATTAGTGTCGATAAGTCCCTCCCTTGACCCTGTGGTTGCCCTTAGCTTGTAAGAGTAGAATCCCTTATTCCCATCCTTTATCATTGTTTCCCTCAATTAAACTGTTATAAACCTTTGCTTTTTGCCTGCTGGTTCCATAGGCCTTTGCCTAGGTGGGCTGAGTGACTATTGGGGCCTAACTGCCATTTTCTGTTAACAGTTACCTCCTAGTAGTTAAACCTGGTCTCCCTACCTTGTTTGGTCCTGTCATCTGTCATTCCTGTCACCCTCACAACCCATTGTGAACCCTCAGATAATATTTAGTTAACTTCCCTGGTAATTCACCTTTACACTATTGAACTCAAATCTTCCTGATTATAGGCCCAGTGCTCCATCCACTGATCCACCAGGGATTCCTATGCTGGGGTCNCTTGTAAGAGTAGAATCCCTTATTCCCATCCTTTATCATTGTTTCCCTCAATTAAACTGTTATAAACCTTTGCTTTTTGCCTGCTGGTTCCATAGGCCTTTGCCTAGGTGGGCTGAGTGACTATTGGGGCCTAACTGCCATTTTCTGTTAACAGTTACCTCCTAGTAGTTAAACCTGGTCTCCCTACCTTGTTTGGTCCTGTCATATGTCATTCCTGTCACCCTCACACCCCATTGTGAACCCACAGGTAATATTTAGTTAACTTCCCTGGTAATTCACCTTTACAGTATTGAACTCAAATCTTCCTGATTATAGGCCCAGTGCTCCATCCACTGATCCACCAGGGATTCCTATGCTGGGGTTCATGAATTTAGTTTTAAAGTTTTATTAATTAAAATTAATAATTAAATTTAAAATTGTTGCCATTTCATTACATTTTTTTATATTTAATAGCTTTTTTATTTTGATAACTATTTCAGTGGAGTTGGTTTCCTTTGTACTCCTCCATATTTTGTTTAATGCATTTAAAAGTATTACTCTAAGAAGGGGTTCACAAGTTCACCAGATGACCAAAGGGGGTATATGATGCCCCCCAAAAGTTAAGGAGCTCTGTATTGCATTGATATGAGAATGTCATCTCTGTCTTTACTCGCTCCATGGCTTCATCCATTGAGAAACTTCCTCTCCTGAAACAGATGGGCTGGTTCTCTGGCATTTAGAATCTCATGTAAAAACAAAAGGCCTCAATAACCAGTCTTGTTACCTTACATTGTCAGTTGCCTGGGAGACTGAAAGGTTAGGGGATTGACTCAGAATCTCACCACCAGGCTAGGTGAGAGATGGGATCTGAACTCAGACCTTGCTGACTCTCAGCCCAGTCCTCTCCTGGCTACGTCTTCACAAGGGCTTAAGGACTCTTATTAAAGGGTCCTAAGAAAGAGAGGAGTGGTGGGGGGCATGGCACCACCCCCTAACGTTGGACCACGCTTCCAGAGACCTCCCTCCAAGCCACCTCCTTCTGCTGGGTCCTCTCAGAGACCCAACCGCAGGCTGGAAGGGCCAAGGCTGGAAGCGCCAAGGCAGGGACCTAGATGGGGCCCTCCAAGGCCCGTGTCCAGCTCATGAGGGCACCCTGTCAGAAGCCAAGGCCTTCCTGCAGTGGCTTGGCCCTGGGGGCGTCTCAGGGAAGGAACATTATTTAGGAACTCTATTTAAATGAATCCTAAGCACAAGTCACCCAGGAGGAGGAAGGACGCTGGGAGGGGAGCATGGGGGCACTTGTGGGGAAAGAGTGAAGGAAGAAGCGCGGCTCTGCTCTCACAGGAAGGGAGACGCCTGGCTCACAGCTTCTGCTCCCAGACCCTGAATCCTCCAGGCTGCCAGCAATGGGGCAGATGAACTGCAAGTGGGCTCGCCTCGTGTTCCCAGAAGCTCCCAGGGAGCGTTCGCAGGAATTCATGTAATCGTCTCTTCTGAGAATGGGAGGCAGAAAGGGGCCGCTTGTGACTGACAGGGGAAAGCAGAGAGAAATCTTTAAATAAAAGAAGGCTGCCTGGCTAGCCATATGCCTCTGTCTATGCGTGTGTGTGTGTCTGAAGAAAGGCTCCAAACCTGGGCTGCCTCTCTGCTTCCAAGTAGATCTGTGCAGGGAAAATGGGGGAATGGAGGCAGCCGGGTGGCTCAGTGGAGAGTCACACCTGGAGGTGGGACATACTTCATATTGATTCTTTGAATGGAGACTGTGTATTGAACAGTATTGGGCTAGGCAGTGGGGGTTATGTGACTTGTCCAGGGTCTGTAATGTAGGATTTCTTGCTCAACACTGGCAGCCCCAAATCTTCTGCTGATCTAGTTACTGGCTCCCAGGCCCCTGGTGACTCACTTTTACTACCAGTATCTTAATATCCATCACATTATTATCCATTACAGCTCACACAACTAGGAAGTGGCCGAGGTCAGATCTGAACCCAGGACCTCCCATCTCTAGGCCTGGCTCTCCAACCACTGAGCCACCCAGCTGCCCCCCACTTTAGAAATTATTAAGCAACAATAACTAATTAAAATGGGAAGCTGCCACTCTTCCTCCCCTTGATGGCGGCACCCCAGGTGAATCCCTATCCTGCCCACTCTCCAGCTGCAAACTGCAGTGTGCCAGGATCTCATAAAATCCATTTCTGGAAAGGAATGGAACCCAGGAGCCATTTAGCCCACTAATGGAGGGAAGAGAAGACCAGAGAGTCTTTTCAATGACTTGCACCAAATTCTGCAGAGCAGTTGACAGAGCCTGGTTTCAAATTCAAGAACTATGATGTTCCAGGGTGGGCATTCTTTTCTCTGTCCCATAATGCACTTCTCCTCCACAGGATCTCATAGCCTGAGGTCCAAAGTCTCTCCCTGAGATTCCTTTCCCAAACTGAATGTCTTAAAACACATTTATTTGATTTCCCAATGCCTTTCCTACTGCTTGCCCAGGGGCACATTGTCTATTGCAGGTCCCCAGCACTGAAATTAGTCATTAGGACTCTGATAAGACCAGTACAATGTGCTGTAAGAGAAGTCCAGAGCCAGCAGAATGCCCCAGAGGTCCAAAGGAGGGAGACATCACTTCTGAAGCTGCAGGGAGCTCCTGCTCTCTGGCCTGGCCTTGAGTAACGGGTACTTGGAGACGGTAGGGACCTAGAAGGGTGCTCCCTGGGTGCCTGCAGTGCTCCCTCCCATCATAAGGACCCAGCTCTGAACTCACTTAAACCAGGACCAGCTTTGGGAGAACCGAGCTTCTAAAGGGAACCGGCTATTTTCTGGCTGTCTCTCACTGAAATCCTGGGGGAATCTCACTTAAAACTGCACTACGGCTTATTTTTCATGTCTTCCCAAAAGTGAATATGGGGCCTTTCTAGAAAGGTACTCAGTATACAAAGAAAGTCACGTACAGGACAGCTATTTATTTCCTCTATTGCAAAAGTTACACTAAAAACACAAAAGATTGATAAATGCACCTCATTGTTTTTCGGTCACGTCTGACTCTTTGTGATCCCATTTGGAGTTTTCTTGGCAATGATACTAAAATGGTTTGCTGTTTTCTTCTCTAGCTCATTTTATAGATGAAGAAACTGAGGCAAAGTAAGTGTCTGAGGCCAGATTTGAACTCAGGAAGATGAAACCTCCTGACTATAAGCCTCACGCTCTGTGCTCTGTGGCACCACCTAGCTAGCCTAAAGTAGCTTTAACAAACTTCAGATATGAAACAATAAGTCAGAGGAAACATTTTGGGGGACTTCTGAGTGGCCATTTCGCCTTTCCCTTGGCTCTGCCCCGTCTAAGGTCTCTCAAGGTCCACATCCTCTGAGAAGCCACAGTATGCCTCGGTCTCTTCCTCCGGATGGGGCTAATCTCCTTCAAGAACCATTGTAGTAGCTGGGGATAAACTCCAAGCTAAAGGGACCAGGACCGCCGAGTGATGCCAGACTTCTCACATCCACAAGGTAGCTGCTGGGGCTGGAAATGCCCATCTCAAGATCACTGTCCAGTCACCTACGCTCAAGAAAAGCAATACAAAGCAGAATACACAGAGACTTGCTGTGACCTATCTCAGACTCTCCTAGGCAGGAATGTACTTCCATGAGACCCCAGAGATGCCACCAGGGAAGTTCTGAATCTTCAGGCACATGGCAAAAAGAGAAGAAAAGAATGAAAACAGAGGTGCTCTCTCTGCCTTTCTGTCTCCGTCTCTCCTCCTTGTCTGTCTCTCTGTCTCCCCACCTCCTTCCCTCCCTCCCTTTCTCTTCCTCCCTCTCTTTCGCTTCTCTCTCCCCTATCCCTCCCTGTCTCTATGTCTCTGCCTCGCCCGCCTCTTCCTTCCCTTCTCTCTCTCTCTCTGTCTCTCTCTGTCTCTCATTCTCTCTCTGTGTGTCTTTCTCTCTCTCTTTCTCTCTCTCCTCTCCCTCCCTGTCTGTCTGTGTCTCTGGCTCCCCCACCTCCTTCCCTCCCTTCCTGTTATCATTCTCTTTCTCTCTCTCCTCTCCCTCCCTGTCTGTCTATCTCTGTGTCTCTGTCTCCCTCACCTCCTTCCCTCCCGCTGTCCTATCTCTCATCCTGTTTCCCAACATAACCCTAAACCTATTCCTGCTGTCCAATGAGCCCTAAGTGGGGTTGCCTTGTCCCTCGGGATTGTCTTAGATCATTGTATTGCTCTTATTAGCAATGTCTATTATATTTGATTGTGCCATAATGTATCAGTTTCTGCACAACGTTCTCCTGGTTCTGCTCATTTCACTCGGGATCAGTGCGTGGAGATTCTTCCAGTTCATCATTCCTTATTTTCCTTTATTGTCATTGGCCAATCTCCTAGATGTGAGGTGGTACCTTTGAGTTGTTTTCATTTCCATTTCTCTAATCAGGCAGGATTTATTTTCATGTGATTATTTATACTTTTGATTTCTTTTTATTTTTCTTTTTTCTTTTTAAAATATTTATTGCAAACTTAATAAGGATGAAATGAGATGAGTATTTTCATACGCAATGTCAAACAGAAGAGAATGACTGTCCTTGCAACTTTGAATTGGTACAGTTTTCTTTTCCTTCCAAGTATACTGCAAATTGAACATGGTATTGTGAAAGCTGCCCTGCTTATCTGGGTGATTCCAATGGACTTCACTTTCATTCTATTGTGAGTATTTATGGAAAAATATTTTGAATGCATTTTTTCCTTTTAAAAAAAGGACATTTTAATGATACTATCATCAACTTCCCTCTCCTCTTTCCAACTCTTCGATTCCCCCTACAAATTAAAAGGTAGAAAAAACTTTAACAAATATGCATAATTGAGTAAAATAAATCCCCACATTGGCCATTTCAAAAATATCCCTCATTTTT
>NW_025388339.1:0-7842 GCF_016433145.1 Gracilinanus agilis | reverse complement strand
TCCTGATCAGACTATCAGAGGCACTACATTTAGTCTTGGGTGCCACACTTGTAGAAGAACATTGTTAAGCCAGAGATTTTGCAGAGGAGGACAAACAAGGTGGTGCAAAAGATCAGTTTAGGATACTGGGGGTGTCTGGCTTAGAGAAGAGTTTGGGGGGAGAGCTGGTGATGGAGTGGTGGTGGTGGAAGTGATCATTACCTTTATGTACTTGAAGGGCTAACTGGAGGAAGAAGAATTGGTATGTTTCTGCTTGACTCCAGAGAGAAGAGCGAGGAAAGATGGGTAGAAGGTTAAAGAGGTTGAAAAAAGCTTATAACTACCAGCACTGATATAAAGAACTATCTCCTGATGCTAATAGCTAATGCATGGTGGAATGGGCTGACTCAGGAAGCAATGGGTTCCTCTCTTCTAGACTGCTTTTGGCATAAGGCAGGATGACATTTGTCAAGCATATCGCATTAGGAGTTCTCCTTCAGGTTGGACTAGATGCCTTCTAAGCTTCCTTCTAACTGAGCCTCTGAGATCTTGTCATCCTCTTCCTTCCAGTGCCAAGATTCTGTGATGTTTATCATAACCAGGAGCTAAATTGAGTATTTGCTAAAAGCTGGGATCAGAGGAAGAAGGGGGTGAAGAACCAGGCAGGTTTGTTAAAGGGCATCAGTCCAAACTAGTCTCTCCTTGTAGAACAAGAACAGCAGCGATCCGATGTGCCTGGTGGCCTTCCATGGCAAGGATGTAGCTAAACCAATAGGACCTGTGTGGGTGCTGGGAGCAACCTTCATCCAAAAGTTCTACACGGAATTTGACCGGCATGACAATCGCATTGGTTTTGCCTTGGCAGCTTGACCCATCTCTGCTCACATCCCTGTTGGATCCTGCTTTCTCCCTGTTGTGCTTCATCCCTTGGGCCTGGGGCAAGTCCCTCCATCAAGCTCTCTAATCCTGCAGACCACTGTTAATCTTCTGCCTTAACTGAGAATAGAATAAAGTTTTATTGCTCAAATCTGGATCTGTCTTTTAGATGAGAATGGGGTGTAACAGGAACTGGGAGAAGCAGCACAAGGTCTCTTCAGAATGTAAAAGACAATGATCCTGCTATATGCTCTTAGACAAATCCATACAGGCTCATAAACTCTGATGTAATAATGGACATATGTATCACCCTTTGTTATAAAATTGCAATATCTTCTTCTTTTAAACCCTTACCTTCTGTCTGAGAATCAATACTAAGTATCAATTCTAAGACAGAAGAGTGGCAAGGGCTGAGCAAATGGGGATAAGTGAGTTGCCCAAGGTCACACGGCTAAAATGTGTCTCAAGCCAAATTTGAACCCAGGACTTCCCATCTCCAGGCCTGGCCACCAAGCCTCCCTACAATAGCTTCTTCTTCCTTTTTTTTTTTTTAACTTAAAATTTTGTTTTCAATTAAATGTAGAAACAATTCTTGAAGATGATTATCCATCATTTCGTGATTCACATTCTCTCCCTCCCAAGGCAGTAAAGAGTCTCATAGAGGTCATACCAGTGCTGTCATGCAATCCACGTTTCCACATTCCTCACCCACAATAGCTTAATTGCAGCGCTGTCCCTTCCCCCTCTGTACAATGTGCCATTTGAGTTGATTTTTCCAGCAATGAGGAGATATTTTCTTGGTTTCGGGAGCTGTCAAGGCCAACAAATGGGCAGCCTAGTGGTGACTGAGCTTCCCCACCCTTACCTAGACTCAGGCTTTGGAAAGCAGACCCTGTTTGTTGCCAAGCTCTAACTTAACTCTCCTTGCAACCAAGGGCAAGTATTTGCAAACCAGCTGGTCTAAGCAAAGGGTATAACCAGCGATTGGGCTGCCCAGCAGCAAAAAGCTCATTGGCTCATCCAGGGATTATCCGTGACCTTGAGGCTCCTTAAAACAGAGCCTTCACCAACTGAGCTGATCAAGCCCAGACACTTACAGATGTATGAAAATACTCACCCATTGATGTGTGGATGTACACCTGTACATGCTCACAGAACCAGAGACAAGCATATACTGATGCAAAGTACACATGAATGTCACAGGATGTACAATGTACCCACGTGCATTCATGACCCACCAAACATAGGACAATTGCCAACATGTAGGGGTGATACTTTGCTCAAACACACTCACTGAATTTCCAGAGTCTTCAGAAATTATCTAGCTCAACCTGGTGGCTATAAGGAATCCCCTCTACCCTGAGCAAATACACAAACTGCACTGGGAACAAACAACACGGAATAGGTGCCCACAGTTGAGGCAGAGGGAAAGGGAAGACTGCCCCATAATAATGTGAAGCTAAGGCTGGAGAGGCTGCTACAGAGGAAGAGGACAGGTGGGCAGGGTAGAAGCTTTCCCTGAAGCACCATCAGTTTGAGTTTACTTTAAAAGAATTAATTTTGCTCAGTAGGAGCTAGATTCTATTTTTTCTTAGACTTGTAGTTGAAAGGAATACAAGTACTGTCAGTACCTTCCAAATTTAGTTTCTGAGACAAAGCCTTGTGGCCTCACCTTAGTTGTGCATCTGCCTTATCGATGAGCTGGCTATATGTACAAAACCATGTGCCAAGAACCAAACATCCACAGGGACACTGGAGAAGGCTTTTGTGGGTCCTAAATAGGATTGAAGAATTGTACCTCTGTGTTACTGTCCTCAAGGGGGCTTGAGCCTTTCCTGTAATATGTGTGGCTTAAACGACATCACAGAGAAACACATCTTTTGGCCATAGACTGAATTTCCAGGCATTGGCATTCTGTACAATCACAAAATATGATATTGAGAAATCTATCAAGCTGTTGCATGTTGCGTCCTATCTGTGACTGGGCCCAGAATGCAATACCCCAGAGGATCAGTCACTTTCTCATTGACGTGGATGCTCCCTCTAATGATGCATGGCATAGAGACCATCCATACTTGCACTACTGGTTATGCCCTCCAATAAATCCACTGCAGGGGTTCTGCCTAATGTGCTGGGAGCCTTTTTCTCATTCATTTGACATTGCATGAATATAAATGGGGCATGAGAGCTACTTGGATTAGACATAGGAAAAGTGGCTGCCTCTTCTTCTTACTTTGAAGCCGGTGTGGTCAGAGAAGTACACAGATGAATAGATATTAGCCCAATAACATAGGGAGCAGTCATCTCTAGGAGATACTAGAACAGATCTATCCTGATGATAATCTCTTCTCTAGTCCTGCCCCCCACCTTGTCTCTCTCTCTTTCACACACACAGAGCTGGGACTACTGTCCTCATTAGGTCTGCCTAGCCTTTACCATTTTTCTGCCTTGTAACAGATATTTAGTATCAATTCTAAGACAAATAAATGGAAGAGAATCAGAAGGAAGTTAAGTATTTTGGTAACCATCCTTTCCCTTTCTCTTATAAAGAGCTGGCTACCTATCTGGAAAGAGAGGGGGAATCCCAGAATGAGAAAGTAAGTGGAGTACTTCAAACATAGGAAAGTTTAATAATAATTATTTGTAAAATTCATTTAACAGGGAACAGCTAGGTAGCTCAGTAGATAGGGATCCAGGCCTATAGATGGGAAATCATGTGTTCAAATCTGGTCTCAGATACTTCAGAGTTATGTGACAACCCCAGTTGCCTATCCCACACTGCTTTTCTGCCATGTAACAGATTCTTAGTATCGATTTTAAGACAGAAGATAAGGATTTCAAAAAAAAAAATAAAATCCATTTAACAATCTTTCAGTAAATATTGATTATGTATCTGCTTGATCAAAGATGTGCTGCACACTGGGGGATGGGGGGCAGGAGCGGAGTGGTAATAAAAAGTTTAGAAAATATATTCCTCAGGTAGCCAGGTAGCACAATGAGAGAGCCAGGTATAGTCAGAAGGATCTGGGTTCAAATATGACCTCAAATTCTTCCTCGAGGTATGACCCTAGGCAAATCACTTAACCCCTTTTGCCTAGCCTTTACCACTTTGCCTTGAAAGTGATATTTAGTATTGATTCTAAGACAGAAGGTAAGAGTTTTTTGAAAAATAAAAGAAAATGAAAATATATTTTCCTCACTTAGGAAGCTTATAGCCTAACAGGGGAAACAGACCCAAACACAGAAAACTACCAAAAACAACATAATATAATTGAGATTAAAAATTAATTGCTTTGTTAAGTTCCAGACTTTCTACTTAGAGTTCTACCTGAGAAGGAGGGAAGAAAAGAGGGGGCTTCTCAGGAATAAAGCAAGCTTGAACAAAGGGGTGGAGGTGGAAGAATGATAGTTCAAAGGACATGTCTGGAAGGCTTGGTGGGCACCAGTTTGAAAGCTCAACAAAGATGTTAAATATTACTTGTTATATAGGCTGTCTCCCTGAGAGGGAAAGGAGGAGAGATCCTGGGAGAAATTCTGATGCTATAAAAAACAAAAGGAATCAATAAAATGTATTTTTAAAAAGAAAATGAATATTGAGAAATTTTATAAAGAACAAGTTTGACCCCAAAGAAGAAATATGAAAAGAAATCCTCAACCCAGAATCCTTCTTTTTTAGAGCTATCAAATCCATAGTGGAACATGACTTATATTGTCAGATTTTTCAATATGTTTGTTTTGAATGATTTTGCTCATTTGAGAAGACTTTGGAAGTTGAATGGACAGGACCTGGTTTAACTGACCAAAAATTCCAGTAGAAAATAATCACAATCTTTTAAATAGAAATAATCATGTCAGAAGGACAAATAGCTTTGGGGGAGGGGAAGAAAGGACAATAATATGTTTGACTTTGGGTATGTTGAGATGGAATAATTAATCATCCTTGTTATCCTACTTCCTCAACAGAATATAAGGTCCTTGAGGGTAGGGACTGTTTGCTCTTCATCTATGGTTTCTTGTTTTGGTTTGTTTCACCTCTGTCTTCCCTGTGCCTAGCAATATACTCAGCACCTCATAAATATTTGTTGAATGATTGAAGTGAAGGTGCTGGTAGAGGTGGAGATGGCCATGTCCTTCTGAAAGTAGCTCAACATGCAGGGCTGGAGCAAAGGTCAGGGCTGGAGATTTGGATTAGATTTAAATTGCTTAAAATGACTTAAAACACAAAGACCAGAGAAGATGCCAAGTTCCTATGGTCTCCTCCCATCCTTCACAGTGATCAGGTGGTTTCAGGGAAGACAGTCAGGCCAGAGAAGATAACTCTGCTTGACTGTGCTTCCACCCATCAGCTCTGGAGCTCCCCAGCCCCAGAGAAGCAGCAGCATCTCCAAGGTCCTCCACAGCCCACAGCCAGCCCCACTAGAAGTCAGCCTGGCATAGGCCCCTCCCAGGAAGCGATTAGTGAGATTATCTCCAGATCACCAGTCACTCCCAAAGAGAAAATGAAATGGCCCCCTCCCTCCATCTCTGGGGGCTGCAAAGCTGAGCCAGGTTTTTCTGTTTTGCTATGTTTTTGTTTTTCTTTTGTTTGTAAATATTCTTCTCCCCGCCTCTACCTTCCACCACTTTAGCCAGGATGTGGAGTGGCAATGGCTTGTCTCTAGGGCAGGGAGCTGTAGGTTTGGCTATGGAGGTGCGATAACTCCCAGGTGGGCTAGAAAAAGTGAAAAGGGAGCCGGGGGGAGGGGGGAAGGGAGGTTGGGCCCGGGCTACTCTTGTTGTGTCCAAGAAGTTCAGAGTGGAGTTTCCCCTACCGAAGGGCCTTCCTCCAGGGGAAACTTTGCTGGGTTAGTTCAAGCTGACCTGGCGGCTAGCCGGAAGCTCGTTCTCCGGCCCTGGCCCAGGAGTCTCCCGGCTTCGCTCTCTTCTCTACACGGGCCCCAGCAGCTAGATGCTGAAGCTGCCAGGGATGTAAACGGACGGAGCTGGAGCCAGTCCACCCGGAGCAGAGAAGTAACTTTCCCCCCTCGGGGCCAAAGGGAAAGTGGGCTGGGAGTCCAAGCAAGACCGGAGAATTCTTGGAATCAGGGGACCCCCCGCAAGGGAGGGGCGGGGAGAGGAGAGAGGAGGTGGAGCGGGGCGGTGGGGTGGGGCGGAGAAGGCCGGACACTACATGCCCCTCCCCCAACCTGACCAGCCTTCCCTAGGGGTGGGCGGGGAGTCGGGGGAGGGGGGGGGGCTCGCTCCTCCATCGCGAGCTCCAGGTTACTGCTGTTGGAAGCCCGCTGCAAACCCAGCGAGACCATCCACCATCACGGCGGCTTTCTTCTGGCAGCGGGGGCGGGCGCTTCCACGGCTTCCCATCCCCTGCCCCTTGCCCCCTGGCCCCGGGCCCATTCCTCCGGCTCGTGATGTCACAATCCCTCCCGGACCGAGCCTTCCAGTCTCGGCTCCCAGTTGTCCGGCTGGGAAAAAGGGGATTGCTCGGGGGGAGCTCGCTTGTGAGTCATGGACTTCTCCTGGCTCCTCCTCTACCACTCCCACTCCCTCGCTGGCCCCCCCCACAAGGGCTAGCGTTCGCTCCTCAGGCTCCGAGGGGGTGGGGCTGCTGGGAATGGCTGTTCGCTCTTCTCCTCCTCTGCCCGGCTCTCTATTTTACCTGAAGAGGCAAAGATCTTGCCCACAGTGCACATGGGGCATGGAGGAGAAGACGGCGGCGCAGTCGGGGGCCAGCGGGGGCAGCTGGGAGCTGCCAGGCCCCCGGAGGATATCTGCGGTCCAGTACTTCAATACTGCAGTGGACCAAAATCACATCCTTCCCGGAGCCCTCCGGCTCATCCAGGAGCTGCGCCCGCACTGGAAGCCCGAGCACGTTAAGACCAAGGTAAGCGGGCGAGGGAAGGTGCGGGCTGGGCGGTGCAGAGACTTGGCGGATCCGAGCCAGGGGGAGACCCCCCCCAACACACCCCACCCCGCTCCTTCCTTCGCACTCGCCTCCCGGGGCGGGACGGGGGAGGGAGAAGAAGCAACACGTTTCTGGGGATGAGGAGGCTGAAGAGGGGACTGGGGGCTGATCCGGAGAGGAGGCGGGGATGCTGCTATTCCTCAGAGTGTGTCGGAGCTACTCCGGAGCTTCTCTGCAGGAGGCACGGGGTGAGGGGAAATGGCTGATTTTTTTTCCCCATTTTGGTCGGTTGGGGGGGTTGTCCATTGAAATATAGGGTTCGCTCCATCTTAGTGGTGGAAACTCCCCGATCCCCTCATCCTTTCCTCCCTCCCTCCTCCTCTCTCCCTCTCTCTCAGTCACACATACACACACACACACACACACACACACATACACACACATACACACACACACCACGCCCCCTCTTGCTTGTTTCTGCCATGCTTGGAGAGAGTGTTCCACTGCTTGGGGATGCCACCCATGCTCACTCATACCTGGTATCCCATTCGTATATACCGAGTATCTCCCTCCCTGTGATCTGCAAATCCTGAAATCCAAACAGAGGGCTAACTTTTTTTCTGAGAACCCCAGTTGCACTCTCCACAGCAATACATCTTTTCCATCCAAAGACCATAGTCCGAAGGTTCTTGCATTATCCTAACTGGATACTCCCAGAAACCAGTAGTAAAGACTCCAAGCTTGGCCTCCCTCAGCAAGAGACAGCCTCCCTAGGATTAGCCTTATTTCACCAGCCTCCTGACTTTCAGGCAAAGCCACATACAAGAAGAAAAGTGGAAGGTGGGTGGGGGAGAGTCAGCCCCAGAGCCCAGTAGAGCATAGGATGTCTTCTACCCCTGGAGAGTCAGACTGATTCTCCAGCTGACACATCTTTTCTTAAGAAAAAGACATCACCTGTGTGCCCACACCCCATTCCACCCCAGGGCCTGCTCCTTGAGAGGAGAACATCCCGTCTTCCCCAGAAGGAATGTTAAAGGCTGAGTCCCTCTGACTTGTTTCATAGAATGACAGGACACTCTGTGCCA
>NW_025388338.1:0-5791 GCF_016433145.1 Gracilinanus agilis | reverse complement strand
GTCTCCTCCTTGCCCACTTTGATACCTTCAATTTCTTTTTCTTCTCTAATTGCAACTGCTAGTGTTTCTAGTACAATGTTAAATAATAGAGGTGACAATGGGCATCCTTGTTTTACTCCTGATCTTATTGGGAAGGCTTCTAATATATCCCCATTGCATATGATGTTTGTTGATGGTTTTAGGTATATACTGTTTATTATTTTTAGGAAAGGTCCTTCTATTCCTATACTTTCCAGTGTTTTCAATAGGAATGGATGCTGTATTTTGTCAAAGGCTTTTTCAGCATCTATTGAGATAATCATGTGATTTTTGTTTGTTAGACTGTTGATATGGTCAATTATGTGGATGGTTTTCCTAATGTTGAACCAACCTTGCATTCCTGGTATAAATCCCACCTGATCGTGGTGAATGATTTTCTTAATTACTTGCTGGAGTCTCTTTGCTAGTATTCTATTTAAGATTTTTGCATCTATGTTCATTAGGGAGATTGGTCTGTAGTTTTCTTTCTCTGTTTTTGGTCTCCCTGGCTTTGGAATCAGTGCCATATTTGTGTCATAAAAGGAATTTGGTAGGACTCCTTCTTTGCTTTTCATATCAAATAATTTGTATAGTATTGGGATGAGTTGCTCTTTGAATGTCTGATAGAATTCACTTGTGTATACATCAGGCCCTGGCGATTTTTTCTTAGGGAGTTCTTTGATGGCTTGTTCAATTTCTTTTTCTGATATGGGATTATTTAGGTATTCTATTTCTTCTGCTGTTAGTCTAGGCAATTTATATTTTTGTAAATATTCGTCCATATCTCCTAAATTTTTATATTTATTGCCATATAATTGGGCAAAATAGTTTTTAATGATTGCCTTAATTTCCCCTTCATTAGCGGTGAGGTCTCCCTTTTCATCTTTGATACTGTCAATTTGGTTTTCTTCTTTCCTTTTTTTTTATTAGATTGACCAGTATAAGTTAAAATTTTTAATCCAGTTTTTACATAGCACTCAGATGAAATCTAAGAAAATTCTAATCTATAAAATGAAATGTTTATAATAACGAATCTTTATTGACTTGTTCATTGTGTAAGCCACCTGATTACTGGAATTGAAAATGTATGTTTGGGGTGATTGAATGATAAGTAAAAGTTATGATTGGCAAAGTCTTAGTGAAAAAAGTACCTGTTATGGTAGCTCTTTGCATTGTAAGATAAAATACTTCATGGAATTAGGGTCAGAAATGTGCTCACCTGAGGCAATGCCAAGCAGGTAGGCACCTACATGATGCCATATTGCCTTATTTTTTGTTTTTTCTCCAGTGGAGGAGAGTAATTGTTGCATATGACAGCACTCTGGTGATAAGTACATTTTGAATTCTGTTCTATTCTCCTCTGTGTTTATTGCCATCATGTGATTATAACATTTTTCAATGGTTTGGTAATTAAACCATGCCAATTTGTTATTATGGAATAAAAGTTCAAAAAATAACACAGGAATAGCAGAATGACCATAGGAGAGTTGGCTTTGTTTTCTATGGGCTTTTAGAACCACCATTTTCTTCCCAGGGAGACTAATTTTTTGTGATGTGCCTGAATCACAGTTGTTCTGACTAAATTGTTTCTATTAGAATGACTGGATAAAACAGTACTGAGTTCCTTAAATTTCCTCCAAACATCATATTTTTATTGAACATTATTCAAAGCACTGCAAAATTATTTCATACATGGCTTTTAAAATAGCTTTGCTGCATTAAGTAAAGTGGAGGGAAAGTTGTTTGACAAGTGGACTTCCTGTCCTAAACATAATGATATTTTCCTGTTGAAGCTTATTTCACTTTAGGAAAGTGGGTATTTAAAAAAGAAATTCATCTTATTCATCATTATTGCCCATTATAGGAATTTTTCTTGGAAAAAGACAGACTAACTGACCCTTTCATATGATTCCTTTCCTCTACTACCAAAATCATTAACTGATGAATTGATAAACATTTATTAAGCACCTATTATGTTCCCAAGTACTATGCTAAGTACGAGTGATACAAAAAGAGGCAAAAGACAGTCATCATCAGTTGGATTGGTCAAGAGTGTCCCAGACCAATTTGATAAACTATCTCAGACATCTTTGGGATACCTCCCGATGGAAAATGTGGGCATGTCCATTGCTTCTTATGGTGAGGACACAGACAACTCCCTAATTGGTTTTCAATATGATTGTTTGGCCGGGACTAAGGAGGACATTCTCCTGTCAGAGGAGCTATCCTTTTCTCTGACCTACAAAAGTAAGCTAACCACATGACAAAACCAGTGGAAATGTGTGTCGACCATGGGTGGGGCGAGTGCGGGGGGTGAAGGGGAAAGTAGGAGTATGAATCATGTAACCATGTTAAAAATGAATATTAATAAATGTTTAAATTTAAAAAAAAGTAAGCTAACAGTTCAGCTCTGTCTTTTTGCCTATTCATTTTTTCCAGGTTCAGTTAGTTACTAGGCAATAACTAAGAATTTACAAGACAGCTAAGACAGAGTGCCAGGCCTGAAGTCAGGAAGATTCATCTTTGTGAATTTGAATCTAGCCTCGGACACTTACTAGCTGTGTGATTCTGGGTAAGTCATTTAACCCTATTTGCTTCACTTTCCTTATCTGTAAAAAAGAGCTGAAGAAGGAAATAGCAAACTACTCTAGATTCTTAGCCAAGAAAACTCCAAATGGGTTTTCATGAAAAGTCAGACATGACCAAAATGGCTAAATAACAATAACAAGAAGAACTTACTGTGTGCCAGGCATTGTACTAAGCTTTGGAGATACAAAGAAAAGACATTTCACAGTGTAAGAAGGGAGACAGGATGCATATAACTATATAGAAACAATATTTATACATGATAAACCCAAGACAATCAATAGAGGAATTAAGAAGAAACCAGGAAAAACTTTGAAAAATATGGGACTTTAGCTAGGACTCAATCTTGGAGATGATAGGGAGCCACTGGAGTTTACTGAGTAGGGATGAGATTGATTGATTGAGTGAGTGTGTGTGTGTGTGTGTGTGTGTGAGAGAGAGAGAGAGAGAGAGAGAGAGAGAGAGAGAGAGAGAGAGAGAGAGAGATGGTTATATGGTTTACCCAGTAATGATCACTGTGGGTGCTACAACTTCTTGGAACCACAAGTGAGAGCTGAGTGGTAGAGGACACTAAAGGTGGATGAGCAGTCCAGAAAAAGGCTCAGTCAGTTCTCATTCCCAAGTTTGCTTGCCCTCCTTGAACACCATGGATTAACCCAAACTGAGAGTAACTGACTGATGGTGAGTTAGTGTTCATGAAGTCAACTGAAGTAGGAACTGTGAAATACTTAGAGTATGATGAGACATTAAAGATGTCAAGGTCATCCACTGCATCCCAGCCATCTCTGGCACACTGAACTTTTCCCTTGCCACTGAATTTCAATGATTCTCAGTCTCACTTAAATCAAACTCATGTACAAGTCAAGACATCACTGTGATGTCCTTGGCTCTCTGAAAATAAAGATGAACAACAGTGACATGGTCAGACCTGAACTTTAGAAAGATTACTTAGACAAGATAGTGAATTGGGAGGAGGGGAGAAACTTGAAGCAGGGAGACCAACCAGCAGGTTACTGCAATAGTGTAGACCTGATGAGGGTTGAACAGGTTGAAGGCAGTGTCAGAGGATATAAGAGGGCATATACGAGAAATGTTACAAAGGCAAAAATGACAGGATTTGGCAATGGATTAGACATGGAGGGTGAGAGAGAATGAGGAGTCAAAGATGATACTTAAGTTTTGAGTTTGGCTGAATGACCCTTGACAGTAATAGGGAAGCCAGGAAGAAGGGAAAGTTTGAGGGAAAAGAGGATATTCAATTTTGGACATGTTAGTTTGAGATGTCTATGGGACAGTCTATGAGACTGAAGATCAGCAGAGAGGTTAGGGTTAAACAAATAGATTTAAGAATCATCAGCATAGAGATAATAATTGAATCCATGGGAGCTGATAACATTTCATTGAATGAAATGTTAGTTAGGGAGAAGCCCCAGAACAGACTCTGAGGAAGACATCCACATTTGGTGGATGTGACTTGGATGAATCCTCATGGGAGATTGAAAAAAGAACAGCAAGTAGAAGGAAACTAGGAGAGAGAATAATGTCACACACACACACACACACACACACACACACACACACACACACACACNAGAATAATGTCACACACACACACACACACACACACACACACACACACACACACACACACACATGCAACTAAAGAGAAGAGCCAGTCCCATGAAACCCCTTTTGCTAACCCCCAACTTTGGAAATGGATTCTTTATTCATTGGAAATGGGAGAACTCTAGACTCTAGACGATCGTTACCTCAGGCTCCCCAACCTTTTCCCTTCCTGGGTGCAGGATCATTGCCTATATTTGGGGATGCAACTATCAAGGGATGGCTGTAAAACACGGGCCCTGTATACATCACTACCTTTGCCCTGCAAGTAATCCTGGAAAAGAGTCCTGTAATCAGCCAGGGCAGTATTACTGTAGCTATTGGGGATGTGAGATTATAGCCTCTGGCCCTTTGAAGGACCCTTGTGGCCACTTCTTCAAGCCTCTTATATGGCTCTTAACAATTCCCAACCTAATTTGACCAAAAGTTGCTGGCTCTGCTTGAGTGCTCGGCCCCCTTATTATGATGCTATAGCTTTAAATGCCTCCTATAATACCTCTGTCTTAGACAGACCAACTTCTTGTACCTGGGGAAACCAAAAGGTCAGCATAACACTACAATCCATTACTGGTCAAGGCACCTGCATTGGAAATTCTTCCCTTATTAAGAAAAACCCCCAGTGCTTTCCCCAAATTATGAGCCCCACTACTATCAATATTAAGTATTATATTCCCCCTTTAGGAGTTTAGTCTCCAGGGAAAGAGCCTGGGCAACAGGTCAGTCATGGTATCAGCAGTTATTTCAGTCTTCTCCATGGCTCACCACACTTATTTCCACCCTTCTGGGACCCTTAGTGATTCTTGTTCTTCTGTTGACTTTTGGACCCTGCATTCTTAACCGCTTGGTCCGGTTTGTTAAAGATTGTATTAACACTGTCCAGGTTATGGTTCTGAAGCAACAGTACCAAAGAGACAACCCCCAAATTATGCAATGACGTGGTCGTGAGAAAGATTTCTCACTATGAACAAACAGAAGTAGGGAATGAAGTAAAGTAAATGATTAAAACTAAACCCCAACTCCCACCTGCATACCTGTCTGATATGTAACGTCTTGTTCTCCTTAAGTCTAAGCACCTGACCAAAACACTGAGTCCTTTTATCTCTAGGATAAAGTCCTGTTCCTTCCTGAGCACTGAACTGAAACCATGAATCTATTCATAGGTACTAAATCAAAGCTTCAAAAATGTATTTAAACTCCATTCTGATTATGCTGCTTTGGAACTCCTTTGCTGAGTTCCCCTAGTGCGCACTAGAAATAAAGACTTCCCTTTGCTTGGATTGCATTGTCTCCGTGTGCTCCTTGGGTGGCAATCCACTCGGACCCTAACACAGTAACACAGGTGAAAAAGGATGAGGACTGAGGAAAAGATTTCATTAGATGTGGTAATGAAGAGAACATTGGTAACTTTGGAGAGAGCAGTTTGAGGTGAATGATGAGATTGGAAACTAGACTTCAGAGAATTTCAAAGGAAGTAAGAGGATTGTAGACAGCTTTCTCAAGTTTAGCTGTTGTTTACTCGTTTTAGACTCTATGACAAAATTTAGGGTTTTCTTTTTTTTTTTTT
>NW_025388337.1:881-5542 GCF_016433145.1 Gracilinanus agilis | reverse complement strand
TCTCCCTAGCAGCTGTCAGAAACCCCAAACCCCTCTCTCCTTCCAGAGCAACCCTGAAACATTAATAAAACCCTTAGTTACCTAATGAAACCTTCTGGAGAATCTTTGTGTTGAAGAAATTAGGCAAGGGTGAAGGGGGAGAAAAAATTCTCTTTTATTTCTCAAGGGAAATTGGAGGCTTTCCATTTTGGGAGGAAGTAGTTACCAGACACTTCCTCCTGAATCTCTTCACTTTCATTGAGAGGGAGGAGCCTTGTGGTTCCTCATTTGAGGACTTGAGAAACTGACAAGAAAGCCCTCAAGTCAGATTCAAAACCACTTCTGTCTGGCCCTATTCCTTGTGTCTGTAAAAGTACCTTTCCTGCCTGGAAGGGTTCAGCCTATTACCCCAATATCCTCTGTCTCTAGCCTGGGTGTCTGGTCTGTGTCAGCTGCCTCTCCTGAACACCTCACCCTGTTCCCTTACCATCCTCATACCGCCTTGTCCATTCCTGCCTAAACTCAGCCATCCCTTTCATTCCTCTCCTATTACCTCAATCACCTTTTACATCTCCATCACTCATCAAGGGAAGGAGAGTACCCCTGAATTTTTAGTGTCCCTTATTTATCCATTACACACTATACCACATTGTCTTTTCTACAAGGACCCAAGTTGAATTGTATTATATAATGCAATTATATATATATATATACATATACGTATATGTATATATATATATATTATAATATAAAAAGAATCATTCCAAACTAGATCTTTGATTATGTTTGTCTTTCAAATTTAGCACATTCTTATGGCATTTAAATTGATTATGAGCTCAGTCTTTTAGATTTCATTATTGAATGGATACCTATGAAGTATATAGGCTGTCCTGTGAACCCTTGCTCCTTCTTCTTGACTGGCCCACCTTCTTTTTCAAGTCGTACATCTCTCTGATGATGCTTTTTTTAAAAAAAGTTATTTTTTACATGTCAATATAATTTTAATAACCATTTCCTGATATTTGGGGATTCGTGCTCTCTTCTTCCCTCCCTCCCCTTTATATTCCCCAAGACAGCAACTAATATGCATGATATATGTTATATATGTGTTATCATATAATACATATTTCCATGTTTATCATGTTGTGAAAGAAGACACACATCACATTAGGGAAAAATTCATGAAGGAAACAAAATGAAGAATGGTATGCTTTAATCTGCATTCAAACTGTCGGTTCCTTTATGGCAATGGATAGCCTTTTTAAAATCATTAATCCCTTTGGAGTTGTCTTGGATCCTTGCACTACTCATAATAAGTAAGTCATTCACACTTGATCATCATTCATTATTGCTATTATGGTGTGCAAACATTCTCCTGGTTCTGCTGACTTCACTTCACATCACTTCATATGAGTGTTTTGTGAGTATCTTTTCTAATGGCACAACGGTATTCCATTACATAGACCACAACTTGTTAGCCATTCCTCAATTAGTGGACATTCCTTTAGTTTCCAGTTCTTTGCCACCCCAAAAAGAGCTGCTAAAAATATTTTTTGTACAAGTAGGTTCTGTCAGTGTTTGGGATCCAGATCTAGAAGTGGTATTGCTAGTCACAGTTTTATGGCCTTTTGGGAATGGTTCCAGATTGCTCTCCAGAATGGTTGTGTCAGTTTTTATCATTCACCATCTACCAACTGTGTATTAGTGTCCCAATTTTTCCGTATCCCCGCCAACACTTAAAATTTTCTTTTTTTTTCTTCACATCAGCCATTCTGATAGCTGTAAAGTGATGATGGACTTTGCACTTGTCTTACACAATTTCTTCTTGTTAATGTGTTGTAACTTACTTTCATAATTTGCCTCTCTATTGCTCTTTGGGTAGGTTTCAGATTGAATTCTTTTGAGACTATGAAATTCTATAAAGATCCCTACAGTTTTCTCATAAGTATATCCTTCCCAAAAATATGGTTTTTGATTCTTAGAAAAACGTGGGGTAATTAATAGTAATGTCCAGTTTCCCAAGGCTAATCTAATTAGCATACTCTCTCCTCTGATCATTTCTGGGTCCCATTTCTTGATCATGTAGAGTTTCTGTCAAAGATAAATGTACTGAAGATAAATGACCACGTCTATAAGTTGTCCACTGAACGGTCTGGACAACAGTTATTTTTCATTCCCTTTTTTTTCCTATGCAGAAAGTTTGGTCAAATTTTTTGAGTGACCCCCAAATGTCATTTAGAAGGCTCTGCAATATTCCAGAATTTGACAAGATCAGCACAATGTGACTAGAAAATAGAAATATTTGGGGAGCCTCCCCATCTGTAGAGAATATCCTTTTCATTTGGACGCTGCACTAGACATCCTCCACAGTTGTCCATTACTTTTATGTCCTGAAGATTTAGATATTATGAAAGATTAATAACCATAATGTTGTTGACCAAAACTCTCTCTGCTGCTTCATCTTTCAAGGAATTGGTATAGATTTTGAGATATGTATAAGACACCACCTTATTGATGGAGAGCTTAAAGGCAACAATTTACTATAATAATAACTTGCATTTGGGTAGGCCTTTAGGGTTTACAAAGTGGTTTGGAAATATTATCTCATTTGATCCTCACAAAAACTCCATGAGTTAGGTGCTATTATTATCCTCATTTTAGAGAAGAAGAAACTGAGGCTAGGATAAATTTTAATTTGCTCAGGTCTCTTAACTCTTATATGTGTCTGAGACAAGATTTGAACTCACATTTTCCTGACTAAATCTAACACTCTTATCTACTGAGCCACCCGGCTGCCTTACAATGCTTTTTTACAGTCGGCAGACAATAAATTCTGTAGAATCTTGTATTCCATGCACCTTTTAGTTTAAGTATCAAAGTGAAATAAATTACCTACAAGTGTCATAGTGACATTAATTGACAGCCTTGGGGGTTGAAAAGGTGTTGACTTTCCTAAAAAGTCCTGTATGAGCAAGCCTTGGAAGACATTAAAATGAGCTGAAGGTGCCAGTTTGATAAATGACACAGCATAATGGCAATAATTTATATCTGATCAGTTCCATGCTCCTCTATAACCCTGGGGAAGTATACTGAGAATTTTGCCTCTGACCTACTGCTTAAGCCTAATTAGAGAAAGTTACAGAGGGATGATGCTTGACCACTTTTAGCAGCCTCTATTCTCAGCATAGCTTTTTTTTTTGGTTCCTTTTAGGAATAAACTACATTCAGTCCTCAAATGTCTGCAATTTAAGTGACATTTAGTCAATTATATCCATATCATCAATTCAACCACATGTAACAAGGAACACAAAAATGACCTAGTTTTGAAAAATTATAGAATCTCAGAATTGGAAGAGATGTCTGAGGCCATCTAGTCCAACCAATATCACACTAAAAATCCTTTCTATAGCACACCTGACAAATGAACATCTAAACTTTGCTCACGAGGAGGAATTCATTACTTCCCAAGGCAATCTTTTCCAGCTTTAACTATTAGGAATGTCTTTTCACATCAAGCCAATATCTGACCCTTTGCCATTTCTACTCATTCCTCCTAGTTTGCTGAGTGGGGCCAAGCAATTCAAATCTAATGCCTCTTGCATGGAACAGCCCTTCAAACATTTGTAGATGGTTTTCATGTGTTCTCCCTCCTCCAAGTGTTCTCTTATCCTTGCTAAACTTGTCTAGTTCCTTCAACCAATCCTCACATGGCATATCCTTTGGTCTTTACCATCTTGGTTTTCCTTTAATGTGTACTCTCCAGTATATTAATGTCCTTCCTCCTTATAATGTCATAATCAGAATTAAAACTAATGACAGATCTCTATCATTTCCTAGCAAATCAAGAGGCTCCCAGCCTGTCTGTACCCACAGCTCCTCACTTCCAAGCCACCTCTATTATATATCTAAAGTTTTGTCAGAAGCAGAACTCTGGGTGTTCCAAGTAGTTGGATTTAGCTCATAATCATAATAGATTACAATTATACAGTGCTTTAAATTTTGCAAATTACTTTCCTGACAACAATCTTGTAAGGTAAGCTACCTTATTCTCTCTCTTTTTTTTAACATATATTAATATACATTTTTAACATGGTTACCTGATTCATGCTCCTCCTATCCCCTTCACCCCCACCCCCCCCCGCACTCCCCCCACCCATGGCCGATGCGCATTTCCACTAGTTTTGTCATGTGTCCTTGATCAAGACCAATTTCCAAATTGTTGGTAGTTGCATTGGTGTGATAGTTTCGAGTCCACACCCTCAATCATGTCCACCCCGACCCTTGCGTTCAAGCAGTTGTTTTTTCTTATATGTTTCCTCTCCTGCAGTACTTCCTCTGAATGTGGGTAGCATTCTTTACCATGAATCCCTCAGAATTGTCCTGGGTCATTGTATTGCTGCTGGTACAGAGGTCCATTACATTCAATTTTACCACAGTATATCAGTCTCTGTGTACAATGTTCTTCTGGCTCTGCTCCTTTCGCTCTGCATCAGTTCCCGGAGGTCTCTCCAGTTCCCCTGGAACTCCTCCAGTTTATTATTCCTTTTGGCACAATAGTATTCCATCACCCGCATATACCACAGTTTGTTCAGCCATTCCCCAATTGAAGGACATCCCCTCCTTTTCCAATTTGTTGCCACCACAAAAAGTGCAGCTATAAATATTTTCGTACAAGTCTGTTT
>NW_025388337.1:0-783 GCF_016433145.1 Gracilinanus agilis | reverse complement strand
TACAATGTTCTTCTGGCTCTGCTCCTTTCGCTCTGCATCAGTTCCCAGAGGTCTCTCCAGTTCCCCTGGAACTCCTCCAGTTTATTATTCCTTTTGGCACAATAGTATTCCATCACCCGCATATACCACAGTTTGTTCAGCCATTCCCCAATTGAAGGACATCCCCTCCTTTTCCAATTTGTTGCCACCACAAAAAGTGCAGCTATAAATATTTTCGTACAAGTCTGTTTATCTATGATCTCTTTGGGGTACAAACCCAGCAATGGTATGGCTGGATCAAAGGGCAGGCATTCTTTTATAGCCCTTTGAGCATGGTTCCAAATTGCCAGCCAGAATGGCTGGATCAGTTCACAGCTCCAACAGCAATGCATTAATGTCCCAATTTTGCCACATTCCCTCCAACATTCATTGCTCTCCCCTTCTTTCATTTTAGCCAATCTGCTAGGTGTGAAGTGATACCTCAGAGTTGTTTTGATTTGCATTTCTCTAATTATTAGAGATTTGGAACACTTTCTCATGTGCTTATTGATACTTTTGATTTCTTTACTTGAAAATTGCCTATTCATGTCTCTTGCCCATTTATCAATTGGGGAATGGCTTGATTTTTTTATACAATTGCTTTAACTCCTTGTATATTTGAGTAATTAGACCCCTGTCAGAGTTTTTCGTTATAAAGATTTTTTCCCAGTTTGTTGTTTCCCTTCTGATTTTGACTACATTGTTTTTGTTTGTACAAAAACTTTTTAGTTTAATATAATCAAAACCATTTAATTTACATTTTGT
>NW_025388336.1:0-10114 GCF_016433145.1 Gracilinanus agilis | reverse complement strand
CCTCCCATATTTTTCCCCATCTTTTTGTCTTTAAAGGCCTTATGAATTCCCTCCCCCTTCTCCCCTCCCTTTTTTTTGACCTCCCCACTCCCCTGCTCCCCTTGGTTTATCCCTTCTGACTTTCTCAGAAGGGTTAGATAAGAGTTTTATGTCCCAATGGATAGTATAGCTACTCTTCCCTCTCTGGTTTGATTACACTGAGAGAAAGGTTTGATTATTACCACTTAATGCTCTCTTCCTCTCCTTCTTATAATAGTATGTGTCCCCTCTCCTTCCCATATCCTCTTTGTGTGTAATAGAATATCCTATTTTTCTTATTCACTCAAGTTTCTCTTGGTGTCCCCTGCTATTTACCCCCTCTTTCCCATCCCCCATGTCATCTTAGATTATTTAGTGTTCCTCCCTCACCCTGTGAATTATTCTTCTGATTACTATAATAGTGAATACTATAATAGTGAATAGAGTTCACTACACAGAATTATACATAATATTTCTCTACGTAGGAATACAGATAATTAGATATCACTGAGGCCCTTAAAAAGGCAAATTTAAAAATTACAAGTTTTCTTTCTTTCCCCTCTGTATCTTATTAACCTTTTCATGTTTCTCTCGATTTTTGTGGTTGGATATCAAACTTTCCATTTAGCCCTGGTCTTTTCTGTGCAAATACCTGGAATTCTTCAATTTTGTTGAATGCCCATACTTTCTCCTGGAAATATATAGTCAATTTTGATGGGTTTTTGATCTGTGGTTGCAGGCCCAGCTCTCTTGCCTTTCTGAATATCATATTCCAAGCCTAGCGATCTTTTAGCGTGGAGGCTGCCAGATCCTGTGTGATCCTGATTGGTGCTCCTTGATATTTGAATTGTCTCTTTCTGGCTTCTTGTAAGATTTTTTCTTTTGCTTGAAAGCTTTTGAATTTGGCAATAATATTTCTAACCGTTTTCTTCTCTGGATCGAATGTCGTGGGTGTTCTATGAATCCTTTTGATATCTATATTGCCCTCTTGTTGTAGGACTTCAGGGCAATTTTGCTGAATAATTTCTTTTAGTATGGAGTCCAGGTTTCTATTAATTTCTGGTTTTTTCTGGAAGACCAATTATTCTCAAATTGTCTCTTCTAGACAGGTTTTCTTGGTCTATCACTGTCTCATTGAGATATTTCATGTTTCCTTCTATTTTTTCAGTCTTTTGACTTTGTTTTATTTGTTCTTGTTGTCTTGAGAGATCATTAGCTTCTAATTGCTCAATTCTAGCCTTTAGGGATTGGTTTTTGGCTATAATCTTTCGGTTTTCAGCTATGATCTTTTGGTTTTCTGCTATACTCTTCTGGTTTTCATCTATAATCTTCTGGTTTTCAGCTATAATCTTCTGGTATTCCTTTTCAATCTAATCATTTCTGGTGTTTAGTTTGCTAATTAGTTCATTTGGTTTCTGAGCCTCACTTTCCAATTGCAAGATTCTACCTTTTAAACAGTTATTTTCTTGCCAAATCTCTTCCATTTTCCTCAAAATCTCAGTTTTGAACTCTTCCATAGCTTGTGAGGAGTTTTCCTTATTTGAGGAGGGTCCAGATGCTTGTTTGTTCTCCTCCTCTGTTTTCTCGGTTGTCTGGATTTTCTCTGTGTAAAAGTTGTCGAGTGTTAAAGACTTCTTTTTCTTGTTGTTAATCTTTCTCTTCTGAACTTCCTGAGACTGGGTAGCCAGCGTTAGCCCAGCAGCTTCTCAGGTTTATCCTCATGCTGAGGGTCTGTCCACGGTCTTTTGGCTCCTTAGGTCTGAGTTCTGGTTTTTTCCAAGGTCAAGCCCCCTGGTGGACCCCTTTGCTTGATCCTCTGCTGGAGGTTTCTTTACAAGTCTCAGGGAACTGCTTCCACAGTTATATACCCATCTGCACTGATTCCCCACTCAGGGTTTCAGAGCTTTAGCTCATGGCTGTGTCTGCCTCCACCCACGCCTCCGCCCGTGCCTGCGCTCTGAGTCCGCACTCTGCACCCTGCGTCTGCTCTCTGCTCCCTGCTCCCGCGCTCTGTACCCTGCGTCCACTCTCTGCGCCCTGCTCCTGCTCTCTGTCCCCTGCATCAGTTCTCTGCGTCCTGCTCACGCGCTCAGATTTTTGTGTGCATTCTTTAGCTTTTTGGGGTTCTAAATCTTGCTGCTCTCAGGAACAGGCCCTGGAGCTGCCAATGACTTGATGGGTGCCACAAACTTGCTCTATTTCTTTTTAGCTGGCTTTGGCGTTATAGGTGGTGTGTGTGGAGGGGTTGGGGGTGGGGTGGTTGCTCAGCCCGCAATTTAGTGAGAGCTGTTTCACCCCTTTATAGCATGGAAATGCCTCGATTCCACGTACCTTCCACGCTGTGCCCTGTTGTGGGGTCCTTCCGTTCGTCTGGACTTGTTTTTATGTCCCCTTGAGGAGTTTTTTGTGTTTTGGTCAGGAGAGGTTAAGAGCTGCTTCTTACTCTGCCGCCATCTTAACCAGGAACCCAGTCAAACAATTTTTAAATTAGATCTTAATCTGTTTTCCAGGTTAATTACTTCTCTGATGAGATATTTCACATCTATTTTTTCAGTCTTTTCACTTTGCTTTTATATTCTCTTTGACCTAGGAGTTCCAGGATTTTTCTATAATATCCTTGGGAGTTATTGTTTGGGGATCTCTTTTAAGAGGTGATTGGTGGATTTTTACAATTTCTATTTTACTCAGGTTCTAGAATATCTGAGTAGTTTTACTTGATAATTTCTTTAAACATCATGTCTAAGATTTTGCTTTGATCATGGCTTTCAAGAATTTCAATAATTATTATATTATCTCTTGGGATCTATTTTCCAAGTCACTTCTTTTTTCAAGAGATATATCATATTTTCTTCTATTTTGTCCATTCTTTCTATTTTAATTGTTTCTTGATGTCTTATGAAGTCATTGTCTTCCCCTTGTCCAAAGTTAATGTATGAGGCGTTTTTTTCAGTGAACTTTGGTATCTCCTTTTCCATTTGACCAGTTCCACTATTTAAAAGTTCCTATCCTCAGTGAATTTTTGTATTTTTTTTCCATATGCCTGATTCTTTTTTTTAAAGAATTCTTTTCTTCAGTGTGTTTTTGTTCCTTTTTTACTAATTTGGCCTATTGTGTTTTTAAGGTATTACTTTCTTCAGTACTGTTGTGCCCCTTTTACTAAGCTGAGGACTCTTCATGATTTTCCTGTATCACTCACTTCTTTTCCCAATTTTTATTCTGACTTCTAGTTCAATTTTAAAATACTTTTTGAACTTCTTCAATAATTCTTTCTGGGTTTTAAGCCAATTATTTTTTTTCTTCTTGGAGGCTTTAGATGTAGCAGTATTGACTTTGTTGTTTTCTATTGAGTTTGTGTTTTGTTCTTCACTGTTACCAAAATCACATTCTACATTTCATTTCTTTTTTTTGCTCTTCGCTCATTTTCCAGCCTTTTTTCTTTTCTTTTGACTTAAAAAAATTAAAGTTAGGTTTAGTAACTATTAAAGGGAGCTCTGCTCCAAGCCTCTGTGAATCTGCCTTCAAGGCAAGCTCTAGGGATCAATTTATTTGTAGTTCTTCCAAGGGGATATGATATAAGGAAAGGTGAGTTTCATACTCTCATGACTTCTAGTCTATGAGCAAGCCCAAGCATTGTTTTCCACCTTGAAACTGTAAACAGAGTCCTCTGCTCCCCTGAGGTACTAGCCTTAGTGTGGGCTAGTGCCCCTCCTTACACTGAGACAATGTCCCAAGACTGTAATCTGAATCTCTGTATGGGAAATGTAACAAGAATCTTTCACCCAGAGCCAGCAAAGTACCCCTTTAATCTCTTTTTGACCATTTGTATTACCCTGCTTCCTCCCTTTACCATCAGTGTCTGAGAGCTCTGGAATCCTTTACTGCTTATTCAACCACTCCCAAGTCTGTTGCCAAATTGGGTCTCACTTGGCATGCTGCTCTGCACTATATTTACACCCCAGTACATTATGTCTTTTGTGCTAGCCTTCTATGTTGTTTTGGGCTGAAAAATTATTTCACTCTATCTTTTCACAAGTTATGCTGGTCCAGAATTAGTTTTGAGGCATCATACCATCGTTGTTTGGAGGGTAATTTGGTAGAGATCAGGTGGGCATATGTACCTCTCTGCCATCTTGGCTGAACCTCCAGCAATGTTTACTTTTTAAATGTCTCCACTTTCATCATAAAAATAAATTTCTCATTGCTGATAAGAATCAGATACAAAATAAAATTTCTCCTTCTTGATTCCTTCATATTGTGAAAGAACAAAAAGTATAACTGAAATGAAATTATTAGCTCCTCTTTTTTTAAATTAGAGGTGAGATCCTGCAGATGACCTTTTCAATGGCTATCATGTCACATCTCTGTTCTAGGTTTGTTTTAGCTTTCTCAAACTTAATTGCTTCTTCTAAATTCAAGTTCTTTCTAGTGCTCTCTAGTGACAATATAGTTTCAATTTCTTTAAGTTCCCTTTATTCAAATATTCTCTGTCATGCTTCTATTATTTGATGATAGTTTCTTCACATAATTTTATCTTGTTAATATATCATACTGCCTCCTTTTTACTTATGCTATTTCTATTGAATAAAGTATATACTTTATGAGTCATATTTTGGTCATATGCCTAATTCAAAAAAATCTGTTATACATTTAAGGTTAGATTCGTTCCTTTGCATTAAGATCTCTTTTTCAGATTGCTTGTTACATATATTGTGTTAATATGGAGACATCTGAAACCACAGATTTTATTACTAGCTCTTTTATAAGATTTTTTTCTGTGAATTTCTAGGCATCTACAGTCTTTTGCTTCTGCATATATTTTAGCTATACTTTGGGTCAGGTCTGAAAACCTAGTTATTTTTTCTTTCCTTCCTTTAACATGATATTTAAATACTTAATATCTTTTATTTTTGTTTTGTGTGTATGTTTGATGATATGTTCGAACTAGCCCTTGTCAGGTACATTCCAACTCTGTGAAGTTGTTATTCTTACATTTTCATTACCCAAAAACACAAACGTCAGTTTCAGACATAATGTTTTGGCCACTGTACAGTTATCAAATTAGATCTTCTTTTCTAAATCTACTTCCATTATTGAACAGGAGAGATGGAAATATTTCT
This sequence comes from Gracilinanus agilis, assembly GCF_016433145.1. Lineage (NCBI taxonomy): Eukaryota > Metazoa > Chordata > Mammalia > Didelphimorphia > Didelphidae > Gracilinanus > Gracilinanus agilis. The sequence continues at coordinate 4,979 of NW_025388336.1, read as the reverse complement.
CTTCTTATAAGGTTTTTAGTTCATTATCCAATACTTCATAAAATTTTATGTAATTTAATGAGGATAAAATAAATTTGCTTTGCTTTAAAATGGTTTTTGCTCAGAGAAAGCTATTCTCCTTACAACACTTAAACAAATGTCTCAAAATTGCATACTTTCCCGTCTATTGAATTGGATCATTGTTTTTTCTACTTCTGAAAAATAGTACATTGGTAATCTGATTATAGCATAGAATCGATAAATTATTTGAGCAGTATCATCATTTTTATTATATTTTTGTGGTCTAACTATGAGTAATGATTAGCTCTCCAGGTATCAGTATATCTATATATATACAGATGATAGATAGATAGATAGATAGATAGATAGATAGATAGATAGATAGATNATATACAGATGATAGATAGATAGATAGATAGATAGATAGATAGATAGATAGATAGATAGAAAGACAGACAGACAGTGAGAGAGAGACAGACAGACAGAGAGACAGAGAAATAATGAATAGACATACTCAATAATCAATAAAGATGTATTAAGTTCCTCCTGTGTCATAGGCACTTTGCAATTCACTGGGCATATAAAAATAGGGGAAAAAACTACTACCCTCCAGGACCATATAATCTAATGGGGTATAAAACATTCAAACACACATAATCACATACAAATTAAACTTTACATAAGCTAAATAAGAAATAAGAAAAGGAAGACAATGAAATTAAGGAGAGTCTTTCCTTTTAGGGAATTTAGGAAGGCTTCCCTTGGTCCATGAGATTTTAACGCGGACTTAAAGTAATCCAAGGTGAAAAATATACATGTCAGAGGAAGGAGAGAATTTCAGGTATGAAGGACAACCATAGAATATACTAAAGAGTCCAAAATATAATATATTTTCATGGAACAACCAGAAAGCCAGTGTCATTGGATCAAAGAGTATGTCAGTTACTGAGATTAAAAATAGAATGATGTTAAGTTAATGAAGTGCTTTCAGTATCAAATAGAATTTTTTTTTATTTGATCCTGGATGCAATAAGAAGCCACTTGAGTTTATTTAGTAAGGAAAGGAGGAGATGATGTGATTGATTTAGCTTTAGGAATATAACTTTAATGCCTGAATGGATAATAGATAGGAGGACAGAGATAGTTGAAGTGGGCAGACCCACTAATGAGCTATTGCAATAATCCAGCCATGAAATGATAAGGACCTGCACAAGAGTTGTTTCAGTGTCAGAGAATGGAAAGAGGTCTATTTGAGAGATGTTGTAAAGGTGAAATTGACAGACCTGACAACATATTACATGGGTTTGAGTGAGAGATATTGAGGAGTTGGGGATGATTTCCAAGTCTGAGGTTAAGTGCCTGGGAAGATGGCATTGACCTCTATAGTAATAGTTAAAACTGGAGGGGAGAAGGATATTTTGGAGAGATGAGGGAGAATAGTGAGTTCTGTCTTAGACATATTAAGTTTCAAATGTTTATTGGACATCCAATTTGAGATGTTTATATGGCAGTTGAAGATGTGATATTGGAGAGAAGCAAAGAGATTTAGTTTTGAAAGGTAGATTTGAGAATCATTAATTTCAACATGATATTTAAATCTTTGGGAGAAGATGAGATCTGCAAGTAAAGCGATATTAAGGGGGAAGAGAAGAATCATGAAACCTGAGGGATAACTATAGTTAAAGGGTGTGATCTTGGGAGAAGCTCCAGAAAAAGGGACATAGAAAGAGTAGATGAGTAGAAAGAGAACCAAAGGAAACCAAAAGCCTAAGGAGAAGAGAATATCAAAGAGAAGAGGGATTAATGTACATGAGGCTTCAGAATAGTCAAGAAGAATGAGAATTGAGAAAAAAGTCTTTGGAATTGGCAACTTAAGAGATCATTAGTAGTTTCAGAGAAAGTAATTTTGATAGAAAGAGAAAGTCAGAAATGAGACTGCCGGGTATTAAAAAAAAAGAATGAGAAGAGAAAATGGAGGCATCTATTGTAATAAACTTTTACTCTTATTCTCAGTTTCAAATGTTCTCCCTTCTGCACTAAATAAGAAGGTAAGAACTACATGTGTTTTGTACATATGAAATTTTATAAAACATGATTCTTCATTAGCCTTACCTCCCACCAAAAAAAGAAATATAACTCAATCTGAGCATTGAGTTTATAATTTTTCTATCTGGATCTGCATAACATTTGGATAACCAAGTTTTTTTTAAACCCTTTGTACTTCGGTATATTGTCTCATAAGTAGAAGAGTGGTAAGGGTGGGCAATGGGGGTCAAGTGACTTGCCCAGGGTCACACAGCATAACCAAGTTTTTCACAGCTAATTATCTTTATATTGTTGTTAGAATTAAAAATTATTCTTCTGATTCATTTCACTTTACATAGGTTCATAAAGGGCTCCCCAGTTTCTTTTGAAATCATCTCCTTCATGATTTGCTTTTTAAATATATTTATTTCATTAAATATTTCCCAATTACATGTACAAATACTTTCTTTCCAGTTGAATGTATATGTGTACATTTGTGTGTGTGTATTACCTATGAATCTATATAGATGTGAATGAAGTTTAATCAATCCCTGCCTACCTACCATATTCTCCTTCACTGGAAATTCTATTCTTTGCATGCCTCTTTGATGTGAGATAATTTTCTGCATTCTTCCTTTCACTTTCTCCTTCACCCAATGTATCCATCTTTCTCATCTTTCTTTTTAATTGTTTTTGTTTGGTCCTTTAAGTTGTGTTTTATTTTCCATGACTCTATTTGAGAGTTTTCTTGGTAAAGATACTAAAGTAGTTTTTTTCTTTTTTTTTATTTAGAATATTTTTCCATGGTTACATGATTCATGATCCCCACACCCCTGATGTTCCCTCTCCCCCTCCTGAAGCCATTCCACTGGGTTATACATATATCATTGTTCAAAACTTGTTTCCATGTTATTCATATTTGTATTAGAGTGATCCTTTAACATCAAAACCCCAATCATACCCCTGTCACACCAATTTTTTTCTACTGCATTTCTGTTTCCACAGTTCTTTCTCTGGATGTGAACAACATTCTTTCTCCTAAGTTACTCTGAATTGTCCTGGGTCACTGCATTGCTGCTAGTAGAAAAGTCTATTACATTCAATTGTTCCATAATGTATCAGGCTCTGTGTACAATGTTCTCCTGGTTCTGCTCCTTTCATGCTGCATCAATTCCTGGAGGTCTTTCCAGTTCATATGGAATTCCTCCATTTCTTTATTCCTTTCAGCACAATAGTATTCCATCATCAACAGATACCGCAATTTGTTCAGCCATTCCCCAAATGATGGACACCCCCTCATTTTCCAATTTTTTGCTACCACAAAGTGTGTGGCTATGACTATTTTTGTGCAAGTTTTTCCTTATTATCTCTTTAGGGTACAAACCCAGTAGTGGTATGGCTGAATCAAAGGGCAGGCATTCATCTAAAGCCCTTTGTGCATAGTTCCAAATTGCCCTCCAGAATGGCTGGACAAATTCACAACTCCACCAGCATTGTATTAGTGTCCCAATTTTGCCACATCCCCTCCAATATTTATTGCTTTCCTTTGCTGTTATATTGGCAAGTCTGTTAGGTGTAAGGTGGTACCTCAGAGTTGTTCTAATGTGCATTTCTCTAATCAGGCGGGATTTAGAACACTTTTTCATGTGCTTATTGATAATTTTGATTTCATCATGGTAAAACTTCCTATTCATGTCCCCTGACCATTTGTCAATTGGGGAATGGCTTGATTTTTTTGTAAATTTGACTTAGTTCCTTATATATTTGGGAAATTAAAACTTTGTCAGAGAGTTTCGTTATAAAAATCTTCACCCAGTTTGTTGCTTTCCTTTTAATTTTGATTGTGTTGATTTTATTTGTACAAACCCTTTTAAATTTGATATAATCAAAGGCATTCATTTTACATTTTGCAATATTCTCTATCTCTTGTTTGGTCTTGAATTCCTTTCTTTCCCACAGATCTGACAGGTACACTATTCTATTTTCACCTAATTTATTTATGATTTCACATTTTATATTTAAGTCATTTACCCATTTTGAAATATCTTAGTATAGGGTGTAAGATGTTGATCTAAACCAAATTTTCCCCACACTGTTTTCCAATTTTCCTAGCAGGTTTTGTCAAATAGTTCTTTTCCCAAAAGTTGGGGTCTTTGGGTTTATTGAATACTAGCTTACTGAGGTCACTTACCACTAGTCTATTCCATTGATCCACCCTTCTGTCTCTTAGCCAGTACCATATGATTTTGATCACCACTGCTTTATAGTACAGTTTAAGATCTAGTACTAATAAAACTCTGTCCTTCACATTTTTTTCACGATTTCCCTTAATATTCTTAATTTTTTGTTATTTCAGATGAACTTTGTTATAATTTTTTCTAATTCTATAAAAAAAGTTCTGGTATTTTGATAGGTATGGCACTGAATAAGTAGATTAATTTCTATAGGATTGTCATTTTTGTTACATTAGCTCATCCTACCCAGGAGCAATTAATGTTTTTTTCCCAATGGTTTAGATTAGATTTAGATATAATTGCGTGGAAAAGGTTCTGTAGTTCTGTTCATATAATTCCTGTGTTTGTCTTGACAGATAGATTCCTAAATATATTGAATTGACTAGAATGATTTTAAATGGAGTTTTTTTTGATATATTATTTTTTAGCATTTATTAATATTCATTTTTAACATGGTTACATGATTCATGCTCCTCCTTTCCCCTTCAACCCCCCCCCCGCAATACCCCCCGCAATGGCCAATGCGCATTTCCACTAGTTTTGTCATGTGTCCTTGATCAAGACCAATTTCCAAATTGTTGGTAGTTGCATTGGTGTGGTAGTTTCAAGTCCACACCCTCAATCATGTCCAACCCGACCCATGCGTTCAAGCAGTTGTTTTTCTTATATGTTCCCTCTCCTGCAGTCCTTCCTCTGAATGTGGGTAGCATCTTTACCATA
>NW_025388335.1:0-1957 GCF_016433145.1 Gracilinanus agilis | reverse complement strand
ATAAATAAATTACTTTTGAGCAACATGGATCAACTTAGAACAACATGCTGGAATCATCAAGGCAGTTTGGCCATCTCCATGTGAGAGAGAGATAGAGACAGAGAGAAGAAAGAGACAGAGACCAAGAAACAGGGATTAAAAGAGAGAAAAAAGAGAAAGAGATAGAGCGACATGAAGAGAAAGAAAAAATAAAATGACAAAAAAAGATACTGGCTTTATAATTTCATTGGCATATGGAATTTCCATAAAGAAGTTTTCTTTCTGCAAAATTAATTAGCACATTCTCTGAAACCTATAATGTCAAGAGAACTGCCCAAGGCACTATGAGATTAAGTGATTTGCCCAGAATCACAGGTTCATTTTGTGTCATAGATGGGCCTTGAACTCAGTTTTGCCAGGCTCTGACTCAAATTCTCTCTCTCATCCCTCAGGCCCAAAAGTAATCAACAAAATTCCTGAATGGAGCCCAAATCAGATTAGAATGTAAATATTTAAAAGTGTAGTCAAATAAAGAAAGAAATAATATGACAAAGGTAATGTTGATTTGTTTTCTTAGTCAATATGAGGCCCACAGGGATACATTTCTTTTTTATTTGACACAAATATACTACGTCATACTATCTTTCAGTATATAAATATACATATATTCCTATGCAGTATATCAAGAATATCTATACAAATTAACAAGGAGCAAGATGGCACAGTGGATAGGCCAGGCCTAGAGTCAAGAAGACTCATCTTCGTGAACTTAAATTCATTCTCACTTACTAACTATGTGACCCTGAGTAAGTCACTCAACTCTATTTGCCTCAGGTTCCTCATCTGGCAAATGAACTGGAGAAGGAAATGGCAAACTTCTCAAGTATCTTTGCCAAAAAACCCCAAATGGGTTCACAAAAAGTCAGACAGGACTGAAATGGTTGAACAACAAATACATAGACCAATGTAAATTTAAGCTATTCTGTTTTCCTCCAGATTTACCAAACTAATTAATCTTGTTATTCTATAAAAGTTTGGTAAGATCAACAGGATTAGTTTAGCAAATGAGGAAGGACTTCTACTTTTATTTTATTAATTTATGTTATATTTATTTTATTTACACTTAATGTATAAATAGTAATTTATAGCAATAGGTCCCATGTATACTTTCCCATTTTGTCCTTATCAAAATACTTTGATGTAAACAGTACAACATTATTGTCATTTTACTAATGAGGAAACTGAGAAACTAAATTTGTTCTTGACAATGAAATGTTGTTATTAAGGATTATCCATTATTGAGGTTAGAAATTGAATACATGATAAATATCCAATGGTCTAAAGATAAAAAAATAAATAAATACTTGGGAATACCAGGCATAATTAGTACCAGTGCAAAAGACATAATTCAAGTTTAAGTCAGCCAGAGTTTTCTCCTCCTATGGATGATGAAGTGGGGGAAAGGATATTTCATTCTTAAGACTCTTACACATGAAATAACTAGAGAGCATTAGAAGAGAATGTGTAAATTTTAAAAAATCTCTTACTCTGCTCTAAGTATTTGCCCTTCCCTATGTTCCCTTATTGTATTCCTACACTAATTGGTGGTAATTTGTGGGAGAATATATCCTTAAGCATATAGATTCAGAAAAGGAGAATGTTCTTGTCAGTTGTGATTGCCATGTTGCAAAAAAAAAAAAAAAAAAAAAAAAAAAAAAAGTTTTCTTGGAATAAAAATGTCTTCTTTTTGGTCTTTTAAGAAAACTGAAAGTGGTGACCTCAGAGGACATTTCATTCCTTTATGTGGATCATTGATCTATTCCAGGATGTCCACTAAGATATCTTTTACCTTCTGTCATGATTCTGGGATTTCAAGACTCTAGTTACTCCATGCAAATTACATTACTATGTTTTAGATTTGTTTCTCATTTGGTTAATTTTTTTTTTGTTCTATCTAACTTTTCAATGATTTCTTCTT
>NW_025388334.1:0-1511 GCF_016433145.1 Gracilinanus agilis | reverse complement strand
AAAAATAATAACAAAATTGATCTTAAAGAATATCAAAAGGACCAAAGAAAAACGACATGAAGGATGTTGGCCTAGCAGTACCAGATCTTTAACTGTACTATAAAACTGATCATCAAAATAATACAGCATTATCTAAGAGATAGAAGGGTGGGTCAATGGAATACATTGGGGAAAATGACCTCAGCAACCTAGTGTTTGATAAACCCAAGAATTACACCTTTTGAGATAAAAACTCAATATTGGACAAAACTTGCTGGGAAAATTAGAAAGCAGCATGGCAAAAATTAGGTTTAGATTAATTTCTGACACCTTCTACCAAGATAAGTTCACTATGGGTATATGATTTTTAACATGAAGAGTGATGTTATAAGTAAATAAATTAGGTCAATGAAAAATACTATTATCTCTCAGATCTATGGAGAGGGAAAGTATTAAAGACTGAGCAAGAGACAGAGAACATTAAAAGATGTAAAATGAATCATTTTGACTATATGAAATTAAGGTTTTATAGAAACAAAACCAACTAAATCAAAATTAGAAGGGAAGCAACAAACTGTGGAAAATTTTTTATAGTAAATTTCTCTGACAAAGATCTAATTTCTCAAATATAAAAAGAACTGATCCAACCATTCTGACTGGCAATTTGGAACTATGCTCAAAGGTTTATAAAAGAATGCCTGCCCTTTGATCCAACCATACCACTGTTGGGTTTGCACCTGAAAGAGATCATAAATAAACAGACTTGTACAAAACATAAATAAACAGACTTGTACGAAAATATTCACAGCTGAGCTTTTTGTGGTGGCAAAGAATTGGAAAAGGAGGGTATGCCCTTCAATTGGGGAATGGCTGAACAAACTGTGGTATATGCTGGTGAATACTATTGTGTAGGTGAACTGGAGAGACCTCCAGGAACTGATGCAGACCAAAAGGAGCAGAGCCAGAAGAACACTGTACACAGAGACTGATATACTAAGGTAAAATCGAATGTAATGGACTTCTCTGTACCAGCAGAAAGCAATGACACAGGACAGCTCTGAGGGATTTATGGTAAAGATGCTACCCACATTCAGAGGAAGGACTGCAGGAGAGGAAACATATAAGAAAAACAACTGCTTGAATGCATGGGTTGAGGCAGATATGATTAAGGATGGAAACGACCACACCAATGCAACTAACAACTATTTGGTTATAGGTCTTGATCAATGACACATGTTAAAACCAGTGGAAATGTGCATCCGCCATGGGTGTGGGGAGAGCGGGGGGTGAAGGGGAAAGTGGGAGCATGAATCATGTAACCATGTTAAAAAGGAATATTAATAGATGTTTTAAAAAATAAGATAAAATGAAATAATATGTTCAATCCCTCCTGAATAGAGAAATACAAATCAAAACAATTCTGAGGTACAACCTCACAGTTAGAAGAGAGGTCAATATGATAGTAAAGGAAAATAATAAATGTTGGAGGGGATGTGGCAAAATGGGGACATTAATGCATTGCTGGTGGAGTT
>NW_025388333.1:532-5492 GCF_016433145.1 Gracilinanus agilis | reverse complement strand
CATATACCACAGTTTGTTCAGCCATTCCCCAATTGAAGGACATACCCTCCTTTTCCAGTTTGTTGCCACCACAAAAAGCACAGCTATAAATATTTTCGTACAAGTCTGTTTATCTATGATCTTGAGCATGATTCCAAATTGTCAGCCAGAATGGTTGGATCAGTTCACAACTCCACCAGCAATGCATCAATGTCCCAGTTTTGCCACATCCCCTCCAACATTCATTACTCTCCCCTCCTTTCATTTTAGCCACTCTGCTAGGTGTGAGGTGATACCTCAGAGTTGTTTTGATTTGCATTTCTCTAATTATTAGAGATTTAGAACACTTTCTCATGTGCTTATTGATACACTTGATTTCTTTACCTGAAAATTGCTTATTCTTGTCTCTTGCCCATTTATCAATTGGGGAATGGCTTGATTTTTTATACAATTGCTTTAACTCCTTGTATGTTTGAGTAATTAGACCCCTGTCGGAGTTTTTTGTTATAAAGATTTTTTCCCAATTTGTTGTTTCTCTTCTGATTTTGACTACATTGTTTTTGTTTGTACAAAAGCTTTTTAGTTTAATATAATCAAAACCATTTAATTTACATTTTGTAATTTTCTCTAACTCTTGCTTGGTTTTAAAGTCTTTCCTTTCCCAGAGATCTGACAAGTATTCTATTCTGTGTTCACTTAACTTATTTATAGTTTCCCTCTTTATATTCAAGTCGTTCACCCATTCTGAATTTATCTTGGTGTAGGGTGTGAGATGTTGATCTAAACCTAATCTCTCCCATATTGTTTTCCAAATTTCCCAGCAGTTTTTGTCGGACCTCATCACTTTTAATTATAACAGCTAAGTTCTTTAAAATTATTTCTTTTTGATCCTCACAATAATCTTGGGAAGTAGGCACTATTATCAACCCCACTTTATTGTTGAAGAAACTGAAGCAAACAAATGTTTTTGCATGTGACTAGCCTAGGGTCACATGTAGTATGCTTCTGAGGCCATATTTGAGCCCAGGTCTTCTTGACTTCAAGCTTTGATCCCTGACCACTCTGTCATCTAGTTGCCCGATAAGAATAACTAAATTATGTAAAGCTCAATTAATGTAATCAGTAAATTAACCAAGAAGGCTCAGATATTTCAGTTGAATCAGTCTATCAATAGTTGAAAATAGATATTTTCCTACATTTCTGCCATAATGTGCAAATTAAGTTTCAGGGATAAGCATATGCCCTAGAAGAACTTATGCTCTACTGAAGGGACGCAATATTTTTGTTGTTCAGTTGTTTCAGGCACGTCTGACTCTTCATGACCTCAACTGGGGTTTTCTTGGCAAAGATACTAGAGTCGTTTGACATTTCCTTCTCCAGCTCATTTTATAGATGAGAAAACTGAGGCAAACAGGTTTAAATATCTTATCAAAGGTCATACAACTAATGTCTGATGCCAGATTTGAACTCGGGGAGATGGGTTTTCCTTACTCTAACTTGGCACTCTATTCACTGTGCCACCTAGGTGCCTAGAATATGTATACCATTGAAATAATATAGGCAAGAGGAAGAAAGTGCCATCAAGGGGTGAGATCAGGGATGTCTTCTCACACAAGATGATGTCAGAAATGTGCTTTGAAAAAGACCAAGGATCCTCCACGGTGAGGTTTAGGAAAGGAGGAGTCTTTGCATTCTGAAATTGGAGACAGGAGATGAAATGTTTCAGAGACTACAAGAAGAAGAGACATTAGTCTGTAATAAAATGGGAAAAGTGGGTAGAAGCTTTTGTAGAGAGCTTTATATGCCAGACTGAGAATCTTATATTTTGTCCTAGAGGAGATAGGTAGTCACTCAGATTTTCCAAGGAGAGAAGTGATATAGTTAATTCTACATTTTAGGAATACCAATTGGTGGGTGGGTGGGTGATGGGGGCCAAGGATTTTCCCCCTTTTAAGGACCTATGAGGGCTTATAATCCATCCATCTACTCTTTGAGAATCGAGGGGAATAATCCCTTGAACCCATGATGAAGCATGAGAGCAGGACTCTGAGGATTACATATGTATTTATAATTCAGGAATATGTATGTGCTTAGATGCTTTTGTTCCATAAGGGCTTAATCACACATAGATCTGAAATCTGATTTTCTCCAAGTCTGGCTAGATAATTTTGAGATTAGAGAGGCATGTTTAACCTTGGATCTTACATTGAACAAAGGAAGAACAAAGTTACACTAAAAACTATGGTATATCTTTTGTAAAAGAGCAGTGACTAACTCTAGAAAAATTGCCATTTGCAATTGAAACCACTTCCCATTTGCAATCCACAACCAGCAGTTATGGCTTTAACAGTGGGTCAGGCCTCAGAGTATTATTGGGACAGATGTCAATTGAATGTAAGAAATGGTTAGGGGATGGGGGACCACCCACACTGGCGCCCATGCTCCAAATGGTAACAGTGAGATCTCCCTGTTTGACCACTGACTGCCCCCTTTTTTATTACAGCTTTGTCTCTGCCATATGGTTCTGCTGATGTTTCCATTTTGATTTTGTTGCCCAATCCTTCATACTTCCCACACCAAGCCCTTCTCCTATCATTTCTCCACTTCTCCACTCCTCCCTTTCTCAACCCAACTCCTAGCAAAAAACTCCCCAAAACCAACCCATCTATTGTTGCTTTGATTTCCTCCTCTCATTCATTTAAATTTTTTAAAATTGTTATTCTAAGTTTGACAAACTTTGACAAACATGAATATTTCCAAGAAGAAGAGAAAGAGGATTATATATGAAACTGTAAACTTCTATTACATGGTTTGTATTTTTTAAAGACTATAATAATTTTAGCATGTTCATTCCAAAGCTGTTCTTTATGTCTATGCCTCCCTCTGAATTTCCTTTTGTTCTGTGCTTTAAAAAAATATTTCATGATGCATTTTCTTCCTTTTCTTCTCTTTTGGGATATCGCTATCATTATCCCCATGCCCCCAAATACCGACCACCCCCTAAAAAAAGCCTCTTTTATAATAAAAATATTTAAACAAAACAAATTCACACACTGGTTTTATCTGAAAATGTATGCTTTTCTCCACAGCTCTAATCGATCACCTCTTAGAAGACAGGAAGCATGGTTCATCACTGTTTATTGAGCTAGTTGTGGTTGATTATTGCATTGATCTAAGATCTTAAGTTTTTTTAATTTATTTTTCTTTTCAATGTTTTAGTTATTGTATAAATTATTCCTTCATTCTGCTCAGCTTTTAAAAATCTTCCCAGGTTTTCTGAATCCATCTCTTTCATCATTTCTTACAGCGCAATAATATTCCATTACATAAATATACTGTAATTTGTTCTGCTATTTCCCAACTGGTGGGCACCCTCTTGGTTTCTATTTCTTTGCCACAAAAATTGCTGCTATCACCATTTTTAGTAAGTAGGAATCTTTTCTCTTTTTCTTTTATCTCTTTGAGCATATCTGTCCACTAGAGGTATTACTGTGTCAAATTGTGGATGGTGAATTTTAGGCATGGTTCCAAATCACTTTCCAAATGGCTGTATCAATTCACAGTACCATAAACATTGCATTAGTGTGCCCTGTGTTAGACCTTGAGTATAAGACAAAAATAATAAAGACATTGTAAACACTATGTACAGTAATTCTAAAATACTGCTGTTATTAAAGTTTAATATTATTTGTCCAAATCTTGTTGCTTGGCTGGGTGAATTCAGGGGATCTATGATTCCGTGGAGGACTGAGAACAGTCTGCATACTTACCTCCAATTTAGCAAATGGGTGGACATTTAAAAAACTGATTTAGACAATTTACTTTAAAGGGCAGGAGATCTCTAGGTAGAAACGGCCCAAGATGGGTTCCTAGTACAGAATATAGACCTTGGAACTAAATAACTGGGAGATGAAAGATTCACAAGATGCAGCAAGGTTGTAGTTCTAAATTCTGTAATATGTTTAAAGGTTAATTACAAGATAGTAAGTAGAAGAACTGACTCCTGCTAACAATATGCATAAGTACATGCACGATGTACCCCTCTATCTCAATATCCTTTGTTCTTTTCAGGCCAAATTCTACCCATCACAGGTGGTTGTGGTTTTGTCATTTTTCAGTCATGTCTGACTATTTGTGACTTCATTTTGAGTATTCTTAGCAGAGATACTGAAATGGTTTGCCATTTCCTTCTCCTAAGGAGATGAGGAAGCTGAGACCAATAGGGTTAAGTCCCTTACTCAAGGTCACACAGCTAGTGAATATCTAAGTCTGGATTTGAACTCAGGTCTTCCTGACTCCATGCCCAGTGCCAGGACTTGACTTTTTTTTTAAACCCTTACCTTCTGTCTTAGAATCAATACTGTGTATTGGTTCTAAGGCAGAAGAGTGGTAATGGCTAGGCAATGGGAGTTAAGTGACTTGCCCAGGGTCATATAGCTAGGAAGTGTCTGAGTCCAGATTTGACCCCAGGACCTCCCATCTCTGGACCTGACTCTCAACTCATTGAGCCACCCCCAGCTTCCCCTAGGACTTGACTCTTTTAGGCAAGTTTCCTTGGCTACTTCGGTTCATAGGACTTTGAACTTTGACTTTAGGGTTCTTCACCTGTGCTTTGCAAACTTATTTTAAAAATATATATGTATTGAAAAAAAATGTGAAGGAAGGGGGCCTAGCAGTACCAGATATTAAACTATACTATAAAGCAGCAGTCATCAAAACAATATGGTACTGGCTAAGAGATTGAGAGGAGGATCAGTGGAATAGACTTGGGGTAAATGACATCAGCAAGACAGTGTATGATAAACCCAAAGAGCCCAACTTTTGGGACATGAATCCACTATTTGACAAAAACTGCTGGGAAATTTGGAAAACAATATGGGAGAGATTAGGTCTAGATTAACATCTCACACCCTACACCAAGATAAATTCAGAATGGGCGAACGACTTGAATATAAAGAGGGAAACTATAAATAAGTTAAGT
>NW_025388333.1:0-434 GCF_016433145.1 Gracilinanus agilis | reverse complement strand
AAGTATCAATAAGTACATGAGAAAGTGTTCCAAATCTCTAATAATTAGAGAAATGCAAATCAAAACAACTCTGAGATATCACCTCACACCTAGCAGATTGGCTAAAATGAAAGAAGGGGAGAGTAATGAATGTTGGAGGGGATGTGGCAAAATTGGGACATTAATGCATTGCTGGTGGAGCTGTGAACTGATCCAACCATTCTGGCTAGCAATTTGGAATCATACTCAAGGGGCTATAAAAGAATGCCTGCCCTTTGATCCAGCCATACCGTTGTTGGGTTTGTACCCCAAAGAGATCATAGATAAACAGACTTGTACGAAAATATTTATAGCTGTGCTTTTTGTGGTGGCATCAAACTGGAAAAGGATCGTATGTCCTTCAATTGAGGAATGGCTGAACAAACTGTGGTATATGCGGGTGATGGAATACTATT
>NW_025388332.1:0-3586 GCF_016433145.1 Gracilinanus agilis | reverse complement strand
AAGGAAGGAAGGAAGGAAGGAAGGAAGGAAGGAAGGGAAAGAAACAAAGAAACAAAGAAAGAGTAGAATAAAGGAGGGAAAGAGGAAGAGAGAAAAGAAAGAATAGGAAAAGGTAATCTGAGATCCATTCCAACTTTAGATCCAGTGATCCCCTGACCACTTGATAAAGTGGGGAAGGAAAAGGCACAATCAATCAATCAATAAGCATTTGTCAGGTGCCTACTTTGTACCAGGCACTGTGCTAAGCACTTTACAAATATCTCATTTGATATTTACAATAGTCCTGGAAGGTAGGTGTTATTATTATCCTTATTTTACAGTTGAAGAAACAGAGGCAGAAAGCAGTTAAGTGGCTTACTCAGGGTCATACAGCTAGTAAGTACCTGAAGCTAGATGTGATCATTTTATTACTTAGCATCACAAATAATTATTTGTTAAAATCTGTAGTTGTTTTCTCAACAAAGGAGCAGGCTTCATGAGGGTAGGGGCTGTACTTTAAATTTCTAGATGTTCCACAGTGCTTAGCAGTTCATAGGTGCTATGTTGGTTTTAAATGTAGAGTGCCCCAAAATATAAATATTATACCCCTCAATGAGATTTCTTTGGGAAGGAAAATATATAGAGAGATATAGATACATATGGGCATACATTGAAAAATAATTATGCAAAATTAACATTAAAATGTATTTATTATGAAAGTATTTTATATTAATTTAGATTTAAATAAAGATGTTTTATTCATCTGTATCATCACATATGTTGGCTCAATTTCAAACTCAAGATGAGATGCTGTCTCATCTTCATCAAGATGAGACCAGTAATGATAAAATGATAAAAATGAATAAAATGAAGAGTGGTATTATGAGCTACATTACCATAAGTTTTAGATTAGAAAAGCCTGTACTGGGATCCATATGGTGCCTACTGCCTTGATTAGACCTGGTCACCATTTCCTCCCTGCCCTCTTACAAATAAACCTAAAACTAGAGCTGCTAAGAGAATCATAGGACTATAGAATCTCAGATCAATCTTTGCCTCTTCTCTTTTTCCAAGTGTAGGCTAACTAACCATCCATATGCCCACTTATGGGTTAGGAAAAATGAGGAGGAAGAGGAGGGAAAGGAGGAGGAAAGGAAAAGAAGGGCATTCACATAGCAAATTAAAGTTTAAAAAGCACTTTAAACACATTATCTTAGTTGAACTGGCTCAACAGGATCCTAGCATCATCTTAGAATCACAGATTTAGAATTAGAAAGGAACTGGTAAGCCTTTGAGTCAAATCTCATTTCACAGGTAAGAAAACTGAGGCTGAAAAAGGTTAAGTGCATCACACAATACATGTATGAATTGACTGTACTCCCTAGCTGCTGTCCCCATTTGAGGCTCCAAGAGGGTAAAAGTACAGGACCTATTGAGTTTGGGAGAGAGTTGAGAAAGGAAATTAAGAAGGGTTTATCCACTTCCATGGCCCTGCAATGATAAGATAGGACATGGAATGTTAGAGCTTAAAGGAACCTTAGAGACCATCTTGTCTAATTCTCTCAATTTGCTGATGAGAAAACTAAAGGAGGCATACCAATCCAAGGTCTCCCAACCCCAGTCCCAATGCTTTCCACTATACTCTAATGCCTCAGTCAGATAAAGGGATTTGCCCAACTAACATTACCCAAATGGATAGTGGTAGAGCCAGAAACAGAACCTTCCTCTCCTGACCCTCCTTACAGTGGGGTTTCTAATATCTCCATAGGGTTAGCTTTCCTTGACTGCAAGGATATTTTTCTTTTCTGTCATATTCCCTGGTGCTTAGCCTAGTGGTCTGCACATCGTAGGCACTTAAATATTTTTTTCCAATTATCTGCAAACTAGAATTTACTCCATGAGCCCAAGATGCTCCTCAGGAGAGAAAAGTCCGTTATTAAGTGATTCAATATAGGCATTGTTGCATACCTTGATTTAACTCCTCTTCATTTGGGGGGAAAAAACCATCTAGAGACCTCTGAACTGGCCAGAGTGAAACGCAGGGCATCATTAGAAGGGCAAGTTGAAGAAAAGACAATCACCATCATCCCTCTGTTCTCGCCTTGGGGATATTCAGGGCAGCAAAGCACAACTCGTTCACCCTAAACCAGGTACTGTCCAGCTTAGCCATGCATTACTATTCAAATAGGGCTCCATCTTCCAGGAAGGTTCAGCAAATTTCAGTGCCAGTCACCACTGAGCACTTAGTATGTGCCAAGCAAGCATTGTGCCATGCAAAGCTCAAAAGGAAAAAAACTATGCCCTCAAGGAGCTTTCATTCCACTGGGGGGAATAAGGCACTAGCATAGGAAATAATATGAACAAGGATGTGGAGGCATGTGTGTGTGTGTGTGTGTGTGTGTGTGTTCAAGGCTGGTTTGTCCAGAGCATTACAGGAATGGAGGAGGATGGGGTAAAGGTGATAGAATCTAATGCTGAAAGGGGCTAGATTGGGGAGGGTCTTGAACACTAGAAAGAGGACTAAGACCTTGGCTTGGAAGGCAATCTGGAGTCATTGAAGATTTCTGAGCAGACTAGTGTCATGACCAGAACATAAAAGGATTACTCCAGCAGCAAGATAAAAGCTAAATTGCAGGGGGAAAGAGAGAGTAAATGGGAAGACCTGGGAGGAAGCTCTTGTAAAAAGTACAAGTAATGAGGCCCTGCATTAGGGCAGTAGCCATGGGAATAGGGAGGCGGGGACCAAGTCAAGGCATGTTGCAGAGATGGAATTGGCAGGACCGGCTAATGATTCAATTTGAAAGATGAGGGGGAGAGAAAGGTAAAGATTGCCCCAATATTCTAAACATGGGAGATTCAAGAAGTAACTACTGCACAGTGATAGAGAGCCAGGCCTGGAGACAAGAGGTTTGGGGTTCAAATCTAGCCTCAGATACTTGTAGCTGTGTGACCCAGGTTGAGTCACTTAATCCCTTTTGCCTAGCCCATTCTGCTCTTCTGCCTTGGAACTGATATTCACAATCCATTCTCTCTCTCTCTCTCTCTCTCTTTTTTTTTTACCCTTATTGTGAAATGGTTCCAAGGCCAAAAAAAGTTAAGGACTAGGCAATTGGGGATTAAGTGACTCACCCATGGTCACACAGCTATAAAGTATTTGAGGCCAGATTTGAATCTGGGACGCCTGTCTCCAGGCCTGACTCTGTATCCGCTGAGCCACCTAGCTACCCTGTAAGGATAAGTGATAAGGGATAGAGAGAAATTCATAGATTGTCTTTAAGAAGGCAGAGGAGATAGGATTCACTATTCTAAGACAGAAGGTAAGGGTTTAAAAATTAAAAAGTAATTCCCACTCTTCGTGATAGACAAGAGAAGTATGGCACACCTGTCCTCAAGGAGCTTCCAGTCTCACTGGAGAGAAAAGCCATGCAAGCAAAAATCAGTTCCAACATGCTGCAAGTACCAGACAACACAATTGTGTGCCAAGGAATAGGGCACAGAGGAAATGACTACAGATGGGAGAGAGAGAGAGAGGGAGGGAGGGAGGGAGAACAAGAGAGAGGGAGAGAGAGAGAGAGAGAGAGAGAGAGAGAGAGAGAGAGAGAGAGAG
>NW_025388331.1:0-1138 GCF_016433145.1 Gracilinanus agilis | reverse complement strand
ATTCTAGAATGGTCTTTAAGAACCCACTATACCATTTACCATATGTATCATAGCCCATACCCCAAAAGAAACTAAGAGGAGCTGGGGAATAACTATGAGAAAGGACATGCCTGCACCCTTCTACCATTCCTCCCCCAAACTTCTACCCTTAGGACTCAAGATGTTTCACAGAAACAGAAGCCAGAGCTAGATCTCCAGGATAAACCCAGGCCAGATGGCTGACTCCAACAAAGGCTACTTCCTCTGCCAATTCCAGCACTTCCTGTACTATCTATAGTTGTAACACTTGCTATGTAACTAGAGTTATATAAGGTGAGACACAGAGTTTGAATATAACACTAGCCAGTCCATTCTGTCAACTCCACTGGCTGCTCTTACTGCTGTATCTAAGTGTGGGCAGCTGGTTAGGTAGGCTTGGTCACACTCTTACTGATAGCTTCAGAAGTGGCCCTCCTGCTCAATCTGCAGGGCTTCATATCACTTACAAGGAGTTCCAGAGAACCTGGACAGGGGACCAGCAGCATCCATTTGGCCTCTGCTACTAGGAGACTGAATGTGGAAGAGCTGTAGTAGTATAGGTTTATTTTGACAGAGAACTTCCAAATGAAGGCCTAGATAATTAACTCTGAAGAGATAATTTCATGGAAAAACAATTTGAAGTGAAATGATAAAAAAGGAAGAAGACTTTTCTATCCTGGAAATATGAGACAGTAGTATAAAAATTTTGAAAGCAAACAATCATTCATTTGGTTGTAATGTTAATTCTTCATGAAGAGTATCTTAAGTAAGAGCTTATACCAAATCAAGTCAACTTTTATAGGATGTCATCTGTATTTTAATAACACGCAAAATATTGTATAATTTTAATATAAGTTGAAAAAACAGAAAATGGTTACAAATAGAGCTGTATAGCATAGTACCTTCCAGGGACCCACCTCCTCCCTTCTCTTAAGAGGACCTAGAGGACATTATCAAGTTCCTCATCTGGTAAGGTCCATGACTGATAAATTAACTTGCATTCAACATAGAGCACCTTATCTATCTGTGATAACTGGTGACTAGGCTAAAAATCATCATAGAGGGACTAGAGCTTTTTTTTTTTTTTCAAACCATTACCATCTGTCTTGGAGCCAATACT
>NW_025388330.1:0-3310 GCF_016433145.1 Gracilinanus agilis | reverse complement strand
TATATAAAATTTCTTTTCTTCTTAATGAATGGGACAAAGGGCAGGTGAGAAGAAGAGAATGTAGAACTCGATATTTTTAAAATGAATTATTTTTTCATATAATTGGAAAATCTTTAATGAATTTATATTTGTAACATAGAACATATACATATATAAAATAATTTAATATAATAGATATATGATGTATTTTATATCTATGTATATAAACATAAATCCTTCTCTTAAGAAACTAATGATATAATGGAGGAGTCAACTCACACAGCAGGTTTTAGTTATAAGCCAGTGTGTAAATCCCCATATTTATTAGGATGTTATATCAAAATAGTAATATACATTCTTTAATGTAATTTCCATTGATAAAAATCAATTCCATTTCTGACACTGAAACATTTAAATGGTTAAATTAGAAAATACATGTGAAACTGTTTTCACATGTATTTTAAAGATCAAAATGCTAATGTTTTAGAACAGAATCAATAATAATCTACCAAAATGGTAGAGTTGAGAAAGCACTCAAATAAGCTCTTAACATCTCCCTCCAAACACCTTTAAAATCATGTCTCAAATCAGATTCTGGAGGAGCGAAGACAACAAAGGGTGAGTGTGAGATATTTTTAAAGCCTAAGACATTAAAGGAGGGTGGCCAAGGACCAGGGAGTAATGAAATAAGCATGAACAGATTCAGTTCTCAGGCAGGAAACCATAAGGGGACCTGGTGACTGATAAGAAAAATATTATAGGGGACCTCTATGCTAGTACTGGCCACAGGTTCAGATGTCATTTGGCAACTTCATTGCTTATACCCACTTCTGAGTCATAGATCAAGGACAGAAAGGAATACTTTCAGTCAAGAGGGAGTGGGAACAATGAAAAGCAACTGTTTGGCAACTCTATTGATTAAAACCATTTCTCTATCATAGTTCAAGGGCAAGAAGGAACATTTTCATTTGAGAGAGAGTTGAAACCCTGAGTGACAAAATTGCTTTTGGCCCCAAAGGATGAGGACCTGACAGAAAGAAAATTTTCCAGTCTCATGGGAAAAGGACTCCTGAGGAACAGTACTGATAGCAATCCTAAGAGATCATGAGTTCTTCTGGATAAGGACCAGAGGACAGACAGGGAGAGAGTAATAACCACACTTCTCCCAAAATCACATGCAAAATTTGGAAGCACTGAAAATTTCCAAACTCCCAAACTTCCACACTAGCTCTGAAAATAGCACTGTGTAAAACTGTGAGGCTTGAGAAAATGATCCCACTACACACAAACACTGTACACACACACACACACACACACACACACACACACACACACACATATTCTAGGAATAGAGCCCAATATTAACATAAACTTTTCAAATCAAGAAATGGGGTGGGGAAAAAATCTGACCATTAAAACTACTGTGGTGACAGGAAAGATCAAGACACAAACTTAGAATCAAATGAAATTTTTAAAAGCCACAAGCAAAGCCTCAGAGAAAAACATGAACTGGAAATTCATTGCCAAGATATTGCCAAACCCAAAATGAATGTTTATAAGAGCTAAAAAAAATTAAATAAATGTGATACTGGAAAAACTAGGTAGTGAAATGAAAACAAAAGAAGGGTAAAAAGAAGATGTTTTGAGACCATTCAGGGAAAAGATATGGATTTATTATGACAGAGAAATCACATGACCAGAATTCTGCAGGTTCGGAACCATTTTGCAAAATATACAAACTTTTATAGTTTCCTATTTCTTCTCCTCATTCTTCCCTCTGTAGGAGGTCCCCAATATTTCTAGCATAGGATTTCTGTTGCTCCTTCCAGAGCTGCAGTGCTCATGTTCCTTCCAGCATTGATACTTCCACTGATCTACACCAAGCTGCAGTTTCTCTGCTCCTTTTGAAGCTGTGGTTTCTGGTATAAGGGCTCCATGGTCTCTGGATGACCTCCTGCTTCATATGTGAGCTAGCTTGCCTAGGCTACATTGTTGAATGGATTAACACATTTATGATTTATATAGTAATTCAGTTATGATTAATATAACACAATTATGCTAACAATACACACACTTTTAATTTATAACTCAAGTATTTGGGACTAAATTGTTTCTAGAAAATCACAGCTATTTATTTTCTTCTTAAAAGTAACACTCCAAGCATTGAGTAAGCTAATAATGATTGATTTTCTCATTACAGAAGAACATAATAATAAAAAAAAACAAGTAATAGCATGCTAAAAGAAGCAGGAAAAATACTGAAGACAATAACACTTAAAAAAACAGAATTTGCAAGATGTGAAAAGAAGAACAAAAAACAGTGATGGAAAAAAAGTTGTTTTTTTTAACATTTATTAATATTCATTTTTAACATGGTTACATGATTCATGCTCCTCCTTTCCCCTTCACCCCCCGCACTTCCCCCACCCATGGCCGATACGCATTTCCACTAGTTTTGTCATGTGTCCTTAATCAAGACCAATTTCCAAATTGTTGGTAGTTGCATTGGTGTGGTAGTTTCGAGTCCACACCCTCAATCATGTCCACCCCGACCCATGCGTTCAAACAGTTGTTTTTCTTATATGTTTCCTCTCCTGCAGTCCTTCCTCTGAAAGTGGGTAGCGTCTTTACCATAAATCCCTCAGAATTGTCCTGGGTCATTGCATTGCTGCTTGTACAGAAGCCGATTACATTCAATTTTACCACAGTATATCAGTCTCTGTGTACAATGTTCTTCTGGCTCTGCTCCTTTCACTCTGCATCTGTTCCCGGAGGTCTCTCCAGTTCGCCTGGAACTCCTCCAGTTTATTATTCCTTTTAGCACAATAGTATTCCATCACCCGCATATACCACAGTTTGTTCAGCCATTCCCCAATTGAAGGACATACCCTCCTTTTCCAATTTGTTGCCACCACAAAAAGCGCAGCTATAAATGTTTTCGAAAAAGTCTGTTTATCTATGATCTCTTTGGGGTACAAACCCAGCAATGGTATGGCTGGATCAAAGGGCAGGCATTATTTTATAGCCCTTTGAGCATGATTCCAAATTGCCAGCCAGAATGGCTGGATCATTTCACAGCTCCACCAGCAATGCATTAATGTCCCAATTTTGCCACATCCCCTCCAACATTCATTGCTCTCCCCTTCTTTCATTTTAGCCAATCTGCTAGGTGTGAGGTGATACCTCAGAGTTGTTTTGATTTGCATTTCTCTAATTATTAGAGATTTGGAACACTTTCTCATGTGCTTGTTGATACTTTTGATTTCTTTACCTAAAAATTGTCTATTCATGTCTCTTGCCCATTTATCAATTGGGGAATGGCTTGATGTTT